>NC_063343.1:6866247-6932937 GCF_021869965.1 Rhincodon typus
TTCTGTTAGTCTTGTACGTTTTCTGTTAGTCTTGTACATTTTCTGTTAGTCTTGTACGTTTTCTGTTAGTCTTGTACGTTTTCTCCTTCATAATGTTCTCTAATAACGGTCCACCTTTTCAACTATAGTTTTCCTTTAATTTTATTTGATGGTTAGATCACTCCTATTTGGTGTTTCAGTGGATTGTTTGGTTTCCTCTGTGTCCCAATTCCGTTCTTTCACCAGAGCATCATTACAAGCATTTGTTTTTTTTTTTGTGAAAGGGGTGATTTTCAGCTTGTTTTTGCTTTTGCTTTTGTCCAGATCTGTCAATTTCTCCACCATTTCTTGGAGCTTAAGTCAATGTTTCTGTAGATGTTCATTCTAAGCCTAATCATCCCACCATGCATTTCATTTTTAGATTAGCTTGCTTGAGGATTGTGCAAGCATACTTCACCTCATCGGCGCAATGTTTACACCGCTGTTCAGCGTGTCATGATCATCAGAGACTGGTTAACTGCATGGGTTCATTTATTTAAAACGGCAGGACACATTGTAAATTATAACGCTGACATTACAGCAACCAACTGATTTCAGTACTTGGAAACGCAAAGTGGACTACCTGGAAGGCAGAATCACAATGTAAATTTGCTATAGTTCTGTTCTCTGAGAGAGAAATGAATGGTGTTGGCTTAACCTGAGTGTCACCTTGCCTCAGATGAGGGACGCGGTTGAGAAGCCAATATTTTCATGGTAACCTCAGCCAGTGCAAGAATTGAACCCACACAGTTGGCATCACTCTGTGTTGCAAACCAACTGAGTTAGCTGACTCCTTGGCAGAAGTTCAACATTTTGTATACACACCAAACACGGATAGTTGATGGCAAATTGTCTGAAAGGCAAGGTGCACATTCAGTGGCAAACATCACATTCAATTCATTAGTTCTGACATGTTGTGGCTATAACTATCCCAGAGTTGTTCAATTGTAATTTGGACTTTGCTTGCAATACTTTTCCTTCCCTTTCACTTTGCATGAATAACTGTATTTATATATACTTACTCTCTTTTACATTGGTACACTGTTCATCTGAATACACAACACCATGTTTATTTCGAGCTTGACATGAAACACAAATCCTTGACATTGTTTTCAGGGTCAGTGTGCTGTTGGTCAAGTTGCCAGTAGTCACTGGTTTGATGTTCCCTGTGAAGTTCCATGTAATCTGTGCCAGGGGATTGGCTTTGGCCATACAACTAAAACTCATCCTAGTTCGACTGATTTTTACTTCAACAGGTTTGTCTGTGGGAAGAAGTTGAACTGCAGTAAATTGCACATCATCGGTTTTCCCTCAATTACTTTCCCTGTCAGTCAAAGGAATAAGGCCCATTGGACCCTAAGTGCAATGGGACTTGACATTCCTCCAATACTTTATTCAATACTAATATGCAGGTTCTCTGGAGAGTTCAGAAAATGCACTTTGGGATCACAAGCAAGTCCTGCTACGCTGACTATATCAGAATTAATCAAGATGCTGAAGCTTCTAATGAACAATTACTTGGCATCTGGAACTCTGCAAAACAAAAATCACAGCTTCAAGTTCGGCTTCAGAAAATCCTGAATGGTTTGTGTTTACACTTAGCTGGGAATAATTAGCAGATTAAAACCTGCTCTGACTCCTGAAAACTATAAAATGGATCCTGCAATAACTCAAACTCACACCTTGCCTCTGCGACTCGACACCCAACTCCACCCCCTCCAAAACGCCTTCTGGATAACCCTGGCTTCTTACACTACAGTCCAACCTGTCTTTCCTCCAATCCTGCCACCCTCTCCCAACCCAACCACATTCACCCCTTCAACACCAGGCACAACCGGACTCCTAACCCCTACTCAGAACATGACGACATGAATTATTCACTTCCCCACATACCACCTCCCTCCTGACCCAATCCAGGTCTGATTACCCCATTCTCCGAACCCTCCTCATCCTAAACCCAACTCCCAATACTGACGCCCAACAAGCCCCCTCCATACTCAACAACCACCTCCCCTCTAACACAAGCTCACTGTCCAATTCCTCACAGAGCCAACCCCTGGCCTGTACTGATCTGACTTAACTCTGCATTGCTCAAGGTCATGTCTCTGACCTAAACACTGCTATGATGACCTTCAACCCCTCTTCCCCTCAAAACCTAATGCCCTCCAATCACTCACCCATCTACCGTCCATTCCCATGCCATCCCAACACTTTCATACTCTTGGGTCCCCAAATCCTCACCCACCTTGTACCCTCCTGGCACCCTAACCTTTGGCTAGCTGGAACCCTATCCTTTGGCTAGCTGGTACCCTACCCCTCGGCTAGCTGGTACCCTATCCCTCATCCAGCTGGCACCCCAGCTCCACACCCATCAGACATGTGCCACCCAAAGTCCCACCCACCTACTTGGCACCCTATCTCTCAATTGCCTGGCACCCTACCCCTTTGAAACTTATACCTTTGACACTCTCCCAGCTGCCACTTTTCTCCCTTACTTACCCAATGCAGTAGATCTCTCTGAGCAGCTGTCAATGTAGCTGCAGGGACCTTTTAATACAGCAACATGTGTTGAAAAATACAGCCTTGGTTCTACACTGACCCACTCCAGTACTGGCTTTGTAGGCAGGCTCTGGGCCTGAACTAGACTACTTCAGGTGAGGACGCTCCTGTTTCAGGTGCTCACAAGGAGAAATCCTAAACGTGACTGAGTTTTTTTTTCCCAGTCTGGGTTTGAATGTTTCTGAGTTTGAATGTCAGCAGATTATTTGGTCATGACTGATTTACCATGCTTATCTATTTTGTGTCTTCCATAGCTGCTGGACCCTGTGCTTTTATTTGTATGTGCAGGAAATTGATGGGGTAGGGGCTGAGAGCAGATTAATACTGAGCAAATTCCATGAACCCAACAGCTGTCCTGCTTCCAACACTCGTGTGGTTTTAAAATTATATTTAAAAATAAATAAAATTGGTTGGTGTACACCATTTTTGATTTGTTGAAAGGCTCCATCAGACTGGAACAGAGCAGATATATCTCCTCTGCTCAAGAATGGAGGGAGGTAGTAAACAGAAGGCTAGCTTGGCATTGTCACAAGGTAGGTATTAGAACTGATCGATGAGGAGGTTATGGCTGGCTGATTGGAAAGGTGATTGGAAAGAGTAAGCATGGCTTTGTGAAAGGGAAATAATGTTTAGCCAACGCATTTGATTTCTTCGAAAGAGTAACATGTATTGTCATTAAAGGGGAGCTTGCAGATGCACTGGCGTTTCTAGAAGGCATTTGACAAAGTTCCACACAAAAAGTCATCCTGCAAAGTAGGAAGTCAAAATCTAGAAACAACATAGTAACATAGGAGACAAGCAGAACACAGTTTAGGCACAAAATGCTCTCTGTCTGAATAACAGAATGTGACAAGTGGATTCCTCCAGGGATCTGTTGTGAGACTTCAGCTTTTCACAATTTATATTAATGACTTAGAAAAGGGGAGCAAAGACACAATAGTTAAAATTTCTAATGTTGTGATGATAGGCAGGAATCTATATTATGAAACCAAAAGATGGGTGCAGAAGGATATAGATTGAGTGAAAGGGCAAACATCTGGCAGATAGACTATAGCATGGGACAGTGTGAAATTGTTCACTTTGGCAGTGAGAATAAAAAGGAAGAGAATATTACTTAACTGGAGAATTACTGCAGGATTCCAAGGTGCAGAAGGATTTCAATGTTCTAGTGCATTGTGATGAAGATTTCTCATATGTTATCGTTATTTGGGAACACCCATTCTTAAGGAGAGGTAAATGAGTTTTAGACTTTTAGTTCTGTGGAGGTGACTTGTTTCTTTTTAAAAGGGTCAGAAACTCGTATTTTAGGATTCAGTTAAAGTAACATTTCCAACAAATGATTAGCTTAGAACATTAGAAATAGGAGCAGGAATAGGCCATCCGTCCCCTAGAGCCAGCTCTGCCATTCAGTAATGGTAGCGATGATGTGGAGGTGCTGGTGTTAGACTGGTGTGGATAAAGCCAAAAATCACATGGTACCAAATTATAGTCCAATGGGTTTATTTGAAATGACAAGCTTTCGGAGCTCTGTTCCTTCACCTGACGAAGGAGCAGCGCTCTGAAAGCTTGTGATTTCAAATAAACCTGTTGGACTTTAACCTGGTGTCGTGTGACTTCCGACTTTGCCCATCATTCAATAAGATCATGGCTGATCTTTTCATGGACTCTGCTCCACTTAGGCCCCCACCCTCCACCCACCCCGCTCACAATAACCCTTAATTCTTTTATTGTTCAAAAATCTGTCTATCTTCACCTTAAAATGATTAGACATGCTGCCTGGTGAGATAATGCCTGAATGGTTTAGTAGGAAAGATGGACACTCCAAAACTTGGAAGCAGGTCCAATTAAGGAGGAAAGACCGATATCAGTAAATGCGCTGTTTAGCAGCTCCAATTAGTCAAAGTAACTGGAAATGGACCTGAGTACTTTTCCTCAAAGTTCAATGAGAAAACTCAATGAGTTAGTCTGTGCCTGTGTGACTTGGGGAGAAATGGAGAGAATTACATGTAGTGAATGCACAGAAACTCACAGAAAGGAAAGGGTTTATGGGCCTGTCTGTTGAGTAATACGTATTAGAGTGAAGAGTTTGAAGGATACTGCACAGAATTTGTATCTGTTAAGGATATTGCTGGGCAAAAGGGTTGAATCTTCCTTTTTGCTGTGGATATTTCCAAATTGTTGTACACATAAATTTGTTTCTTTGCTTTTCTTGGGCATTATAAACTGTGATGTTCTTTCGTTAAAATAATTTGGCAGCCTCTTGTAAATATGGATCAGTGACCATAGGAACCAAATTGTACAAATATAATTTATGGTCTATGAAGCCAGGTTTCAGTCTGGAATCTGACTTGTCCAGCTGTATTATAACCACATGAATCACAAAATGGTAATATATGGGCAGCAAGTAATTAAGAAGGTTATCTTATATCACAGGGAGAATCGAGTTGAGGTTGTACAGGGCATTTGTGAGGCTTCTTCTGGAGTACTGTGTGCAGTTCTGGTCACTCAGTTATAGGAAGGATATTATTAAACTGCAGAAGGTTCAGAAGAGATTTACCAGGATGTTGCTGCATATGGAATGTTTGAGTTACAAGGAGAGGTTGGATAGGCAGGAACTTTTTTCACTGGAGCGCAGGAGATGACCTGAGAAAAGTTGATAAAATCTTGAGACGTATAGATTGAGTTAATGATAGTTGTTTTCTCCCTAGGATGGGAGATTTCAAGACTAGGGGGCACATTTTTAAGGTGAGTGGAGAGACATTTCAAAAAGATATGAGAGGCAAATTTTTTACACAAAGGATATTTCACGTGTGGAATGACCTTCCTGAGGAAGTGGTGGATGTCGGTACAGTTACAACGTTTAAAAGACACTTGGGTAAGTACATGAATAGGAAAGGTTTGGAGGGATATGGGCCAGGAGCAGGCAGCTGGGACGAGTTCAGTTTGGGATTATGTTCGGCATGGACTGGTTGGACCGAAGGGCCTATTTCCACGCTGTATGACTCTATGATTCTGTGACTATGAGTGTAAATGTAAGGATAGTTGCTCGATAGTACAGAGGTGGAGTACAACTGAAAAATGAATATTGACCAGATTTTCTGAGGAATTGTGATCCTCTGCAGATAGCCAGGCCAGCACCTCCTCTACAGAAAAGAATGGAACTCTGCATTTCTGAGAGGAAATTCCGCTCAGGTCTCCTTCAGGAAATGGGAAACCGTGCTTCCATTCTGACAGCTCTTTCATAGCATAGATCAGTCAGGGGAAGGCAAGCCATGTGCTCTTTTCACAGCAGGCAGTTGCTGTACTGTGACCCTGAAATGGTCCTGATAGTTACTGTGACAGCTGCCATCAAACCATAAGTATGCAAGGTTGATTTTCAGGTGCTGGGAGGGTACAGTGCCAGATGAGTATGGGGTACTGTGTCAGAAAGGTAGGGTGCCAGGCGGATACAGTGCCAGCTGAGTAGGGGTAGGATGCCAGGTAAATGTCAAATGAGAAGAGGATAGTGTGCCAAGTGCTAAGTTGGCAAGGGGGCCAAACAAGTGATGCTGTGTTTAGGGTAGGTGGGGTCTGATGAGAGAAGTCTGGTGCAATTGGTCATGGGTTGGGTGAGCATTCTGTTTGGAGCATTCAGATACTGGGTGGTTGTGGGGGTGCGGTGGGTACAGGGGATATGAACGTTGGGTCCAGCATCAAGTGGGTATTAGTTCCAATCTGATTTAATTGGCAACCTTCGGAGGGGTTTCAAACATAGGGGAAGTGCTGAGTGGCAGCTTCAATTTCCCACGCCCTTCCTTTGGAGTCAGCTACAATGGAGATCATAGAGAGTCACACAGCACAACTCCCATCTTCACGAGAAATACAACTGCCTGGCCAGCACAGACTCTGGCCCCTTCTGTAAAAATTCTCATCTTGCACTCCTCAGGACAATCAACAATACTGACGCACAGGGAAAACAAGAGTTATACTGTATGGGAGGACAGTGTTGGCTGGTTGGCAAGTGGGCTGTAATCAGTTGAAACATTGTCATGTGAATGCAACAGTTAATGATGACTGACAGTTTGCTGCCAGGTTTTGTTTACGTTTTTAACAAGACAGATTGATTCTGATTGGTCAAAGTTTTGCTTGAGAAATGAACCAGAGAATAACCATCACTTATTTTGTTCATGTTTGTTTTGTCAAGATGTTATCCTTTCAACTGTTTACAACAGGCTAAGTACTGACTGTACTTAACTCACCGGTGATTTCAAAACTCACAATATAGAGTCCAACATTCAATGTGATTTGTGATTTGACAACATTTATGGCATAATCCAAAGTGTGTGAAGAACTATGCAATTTAGTCATTGTGAATCAACCTCTCAGTGTGGTGCACTAGCATGTAGTGCAAGCTACCTACACTAATACACAGGGTCCTGCAGTTTGTAGACAGAAAGAACTTGTACACACTCTCAACTTAGCAAAATAGGTCTGCCATTCTCTAGTTCATTTCCCAGGCTTGCTTTGCTTAAAATTTAAACAAAATATAGCAGTTAACTTCCAGTCATCATTAACTGGTGCATTCTCCAGAGGCAACATTTCTACCAGTTACAGTTCACTTGCCTAAAAATCAGTACTCTCCTACGATATGGTATCAATGTTGTTTTCCTTTTACTTTGCTATACTTTTGCAAATTGCCTTGATGAATGCAAGACAAAAAACTTTGGATCACATCAAGGGACCAATCGTGCAGACGAAGAAGTTGGTTGCAACTCTGCCCTGGCACCACTCAGAGTTTGGTGCTGAAGGTTCATGATTGCACTCACTGTTCTGGAGGGGGCAGATAGTGATATAATGGCAATGTCAACTGGATTAATAATCCAGATCGGGTTTGCATCACAACAGGGCAGCAAGTGGAATTTAAATTAAATTAATCCAGCAGTGGAAACTAACAATAATAAATGGTGGCCGTGAAACTATCATCGATTGTTGTAAAAACCCATCTGGTTCAATACTGCCTTCATGGAAGGAAACTGCCATCCTTACCTGGTCTGACCTACGTGTGACTCCACACCCGCAGCAATGTGGTTGACTCTTAACTGCCATCTGGGCAATTAGGGATGGGGCAATAACTGCTGGCTGTCCCAGCAAGGCCTACATGCCATTAAAAGAAAAATAGCTCTCCACAACTCCATGTTCTAGACTAAGCCAAGATAGTTTACTGAAACAGTTTTCATAGGTAAGAGCAACTGCAGAAAAGTGCAGTTCTAATAGGTAGCTCCAATTGATAAGTGCACTTCTTTTCCTTGTCCAAGGTCAAAGAATAATTTTTTTCAATTGGCAAATAGCACATCTACATACCCATGCTCCTAGTACCGGCCAAGGAATCAGGAAAAAGTGTATGTCGTGTGCTTTACTTTGCGTCTACAATTGGAAGCAAGTCTGTATAGCACTATATCCTAAGGAAGAGAAAAACCCAAACTGACACTAACAAACCAATTTCTACGAGAATAATTGGATCAGTTATTAAAAAGCAAAATTGAACAGTCCCCTTGAATGAGAATAATCTGATCAGTTCAAGTCGGCATAATTTTAAATTATACCTGTACGACAAATTCAGTTTTATCTCACTTGCAAGGTGATACACGCGAGAACTGGACAGTGCTGTGGGCTGTGTGCAGTTCCTGATCACTGAGGCAAAAGCAGAACTTTATATCTTTTCAGGCTTGATGCATATCTTTAGCTTTTTGGAGCGGTGAATAACATCACCAGAGAAGCCAATTCTGCTAAACATGTTGTGAAGGAAGGTGCAGACGTTCTAACTTTACCATATCAGCATCTATTCAATGGTTGATATTAAGCTCTGTTGCCTGTAAATTGGTTCTCTGTTGGACAGTTCTCATCCATAAATGTTCAACTTGCTCTATGGCTTGGAATGCCTTCCTTCTCTAGAATTCACCAAGAGGTTCGAGTTGCTCCAACTCATTTTCTTGTACATTCCTCCCTTTCCTTTCACCCTACAGCGGGTAGTTATATTTTCAACTGTCTGGGCCCGAAGGTCTGAGATACTCTTCGGAAACTCTCCACATCAGTTCCCTTCTTAAGGTGCACCTTAAAACCCATTCCTTTGACTGAGTCTTATGTCACCCATCTTAATATCGCCTTCATTAGCTTGGTGGTTACTTTTGTCCAATTATAACTCTTGGCAAGGCTTATTCCCATATTAATAGTGCTATGTGAGTGTAAGTTGTTGTCAGAGTAAAGTATATGTGAAGAAAGCTATTTGTTCCATTGTGATCATTCTACGTTAGAAACTATTGGCTTCCGAGCACGGCTCTGAACTATCTCCTGAATGGTCTTAGAGACTGGACCTGTACAACTGCAATCAGTAAAGCTCCTCCTGAGAATGTCATAACGGGAAGTTAAAAATACCTCAACCTTTACGTCACGTGAAACTACTTAATGGCAAAGTCTTTCTAATTAATCATTGAGAGGTGAGAGGTGAAAATATTATCAAGAAATCTCACTCCTGGTTCTCATGTAGTGCACCAACACGAAGAGGATTAGGAATTGGGAAAGTCTGAGTTGAGCAATAATAGCACCATACAGCATCTTAAGAGAACACAATCCAAAAAAAGGTTAATAATGTACACTTGCTTACATTGGACGTAGATTTCCAAATCATCCGAAGACCCACTTCCAATATAATTTGTTGCTGTACAGCTGTAGAAACCAGAATCGCTTCTAGAAACATATTGGAAGGTCAGAGTTCCTTTCACAGCACTAAGAGATCTTGTTTGACCATTGCTTTCCTCTCTCTTGTACCAGGTGTATGTAGCTTCAGGATTGCTATTACCGGTGCACAACAAGGAGAGCTTGCCTCCCTCTTTAACCTCCAATTGTGATCCATTAACTACTTGAATGGTTATGTTTTTAGGTGCATCTGAAAGTAAAATACATTGATGTCTAAAGTTCTACAGACAACTTGGCAGAGTTTACAAAATAGTGAAAGGTTTGGATAATGCATTTATTAACCAGTTATTCCCATTGATAGTTTGGGATGATCAGCAGGCAAGAGTTTAAATAATGAAGGAGGAGAAATAGAATTCCTTGTCATAGGTACAGTGTGCATTGACTGCCTGGATTTATGAGGGAGTTGGTGTGAATGTTGAATCCTAAATCCTACAGTGTGGAAGCAGGTTATTTGGCCCATCGAGTCCACACCGATCCTCCAAAGAGCATCTCAACCAGACTCCTACCCTTGGAGATAGTAAGAACTGCAGATGCTGGAGTCAGAGATAACACAGTGTGGAGCTGGAGGAACACAGCAGGCCAGGCGGCATCAGAGGGGCAGGGAAGCTAACGTTTCGGGTTGCGACCCTTCTTCAGAAATTTCAACATTACGACTGATCACATCAGTAATACCTTGCAAACACCAGTGCACCTCTAATTATTTATCTGCAGCAATGATTATACTTTTAGAAGTATCTAAATGTTGCAAATGAATGGTCTTTTTTTATGACAGACAATACAGCATTATTGATGTTAGGCCAAGACTTACCATTCCAAATGTACTTTCTCGCTCCTTCTCTCTCTCTTCCCTTCTCTCTCCGACTTGAAATAATTCCGCAGGGACTGGTATCCAGTCACCAAGCCACCCTTTATTTACATGTGCATAATACTTGACACTGACCCAGCTTCCTCAGAGCCAGCTATTAGAGTGAACAGAACCCCCGACACTCCTGTTTGTATCTGTCAGCCAGGGTTCCCCGACTGGCCCAGATTAACAGTCCCAAGTCAGGGAACTCATATTCTATGAGGTCCACCTGGCTGACCTCATTACAATCATTACATCCCTCCCCTCTGAGTCCAGGGATGTAGGCCAGTTCTTTTTCTTGGACCCACTGCTGGGGTGCTTTTCCAGGATTTCCTCTGACTCCGTCTCGGATACGGGCAGCATGTACTGGACCGTAGAACACCGCTTGTGATCAGAGCATGTGGGAAGAGACTCATCCTCTTCTTCACATGGTAAAGGTATCGAGACTGTGACATCTGCTGTGTCTATCTCAGACTCTGAAGCTTCTTCAATGCTAGACAGATGGGGAGACCCATAGACCCATAGCCTTTCTGGCTGTTCTGAGTGGCCGGGTGTGTTTTGCTCCTGCCCCGTTGGTGTTTATTCAGGACTGCCTCACCTAGCTGAACGTTGTATGTTATGGGAGCTGACCTCATGTCGGCCATTCCTCTTAACCATGCTGGGCCATTTCCCTGGTTTCGGCCCCGAAATTTGTCCCTTGAAGGAAACTCTCTCTCTCACTTAGGGTAGTCTTGTATTCAGCAATGGAGTTCCTGATGCCATTTTACACTCCCACCCAGGTCCGGGAAGACCAGATTTAACCTGGTGCAGAGACTTATCCCCATTAGCAACTCTGCTGGAGCTGCCCCTGTGGTTGCATGAGGAGTGGTCCGATAATCAAATAGGAACCAAGACAGTTTGGTATTGAATGAAGGTATTGGCTGTTTCTTTAAGCCTGCCTTCAAAGTCTGGAATGGTCTTTATGCCAGACTGTTGAATGGTGGATGGTATGTAGCTGTCCTCAGATGCCAAATGCCATTCACCTTCAGGAAATACTCGAATTCCCTCTGGTACCTGTTATCTGTGACCAACACTTCCGGGAGCCCAGGTATTGCAAAAGATGCTCACAGCTTTTCTATCATCATTGCCGAGCTTGATGGTTGAACTCTGTGCACCTCCAACCACTTTGAGTGGGCGTACGTAATGACTAAGATCATTGAGCCCATAAAAGTGCTGGCACAGTCGAGGTAAAACCGAGCCCAAGGATTTCCTGGTCATTCCCACAAATGTGGCGGAACTGCTGGCAGTAATTTTTTGTCTGTGGGCGTTGCCCCATCAAGGCGATTATGTCTGCATCCAATCCTGGCCACCAGCCATAACTTCTCAACAACATCTTCATTTTGGACATCTCTGGATGACCCTGGTGGAGTTCAGCTAGTATCTGATAGCTACCTTTACTCAGGACAGTCACTCTTGCTCCCTACAGTGATATGCCATTCTCTACGGTGACCTGGTCTTGCCAGGCCCTGAAAGGTTTCAGTTCTGGTTGTGATGTACTTCCCCCATCATCACCAGCTGTTTTGGTTTTGCCAGGACTGGATCTTTTTGAGTCCACAGTTCTGATATTGTCAGCAGTGACTGGAAGGGAGTCCAGAAAGTTTAAAACCAGAATGGACTCTTCCAGGGAGGCATCACCAGTTGGAGTAACAGACAGTGGGAGGCAGTTCAAGGAATCTGTATTTGCTACATGGCCTCCCAGACCGTGTTCCAATTTGAAATTGTACGCATTTAGAGTGAGGGCCCACTGCTGAATTCGACCTGAAACAATGGATAGCCTGTCCCGTCCTCTTTTAGTCACCTTAGTAGGGGTTTGTTGTCTGTTACTGTTACAAATTTACATTCATAAAGGTACTGGTGGAACTTTCTCATACCAAAACCTTCCTTCTCTATCTGGGCGTACTTGCGCTCTGCGTCAGCCAAAGTCCGGGAAGCGTACGCTGTTGGGCGTTCCTCTCCATTGGGCCATCTGTGAGCCAACACTACCCCAATACCGTATGGGGAGGCATCACATGTCAGCAGCAGATCTCGCTTGGAATCCAAATGTGCCAACACCTTAGACGACGATAGCTGCTTCTTCACTTCCCTAAAGGCTTATGTCTTGGCTATGAGACCATTTCTAAGGCCGGCCCTTTTTCAGTAGCAGACATAGGGGTGCCAGGATGGAGGCCAGGTTATGTATGAACTTCCTGTAGTAATTAATCAATTCATCAGTCTTAAACTCCAGTACAGATTTGGGGGCCAGGACACATTTGATTGTGCTCCCTTTATCTTCCAATGGGTGTAACCCAGTCATATTGACTCTGTAGCCCAAGTAAGTCACTTTGGGTGTCTGGAACGTGCATTTTCCCTTCTAACGCATACACTCGCCTTGGAGAAACATCTAAACACTATATCCAAGTTCTCTAAGTGGTCTTTATAGGTCTTCCCTGTTATTAGCATGTCATCAAGGTAATGGTGACCTGGGGTAGCCCTTGTAAAATGTTCTCCATGGTCTGCTGGGAAAGAGCGCAGGCTGATGATACCCCAAATGGCAGTCTTGTGCATTGGTACAAACCCTTGTGTGTATTAATTGTAGCATACCACTGGGAAACCTCATCCACCCGCAATTACAGGTATGTCCAACTTCATGAAGGGACCGCCCCAGTCAACTTTGCACACAAGTCCTCTATGCGAGGGATCGGGTATTTATACAGCTGTGAGAAGCGGTTTAACATTTGCTTAAAATCCTCACAAAGGCGAACAGACCTGTCAGCCTTCACAATCAGTACAACTGGTGTTGCCCTTTCCTCAAACTGTATCAGTTTGAAAATTCCTTCGCTTTCTAGCCTTCTGATTTCTATCTCTACTTTTGCCCATAAGGCTGAAAATCGTCCGGATATTTAATTAGGACTTCACTCAGGCAGCCATTTTCTAATTGATAGAAGTTGAGCCAATCAAGGTGAACCTTTTTCAATCAATTTCACGCCATCAAGCTTGGGCCTGAATCTTTTACTATGATCAGTAACTGAACTCAGCTGCTTCTCATATGAGACCAGAACCCAAGGTGTACCCTTAATGTGTAAATGTTCCCCGGTATAGGTTCTTAGTCTAACCGAGGTCTTGTGCAAACTTAAGGGTTGGAACCCGGAGCAAATTTTGTCAAAGACTGGTTCTGCAATCACTGATACAGCTGCACTGGTATCAACCTCCATTAGAACTGGTTGACCATTTAACCTGATGTTTATTTTGATTGGTCCTGATTTGGATGTTGCTAAGCAATTTAACTGTTCTAAGCCAGGTGTAGGTGGGCTTTTCAGGGTGGGCCCTCTCCTGGATACCGGCCTGTGAGTTCTCTTACTCCATGTAGGCCTGCTGTGATTCTTCTGCTGTGTTGAGTCCACATACCAGCAGTAAATATAATGGCTTGCCAGCCCAGATCCTGAAGAAAATGTTAACCGCTTGCTCAAGGCTTGGCTTTGTTTTGGGGTTTTGCTGTGGGCTGACCTAGAACCTCTCTGTTCAGGGTATGTCCTGAGTGAGACTATGCAACTGCCTTCACTCAAGTGAAGCTCAGTCAGCTTGGTGAGGATGTCCACTTCCATTGGCGTACACTGGAACTCATAAGCTCCACTTGCCACATTTTCCAATGATAAAGCCAATTGTAGTGCATGTTTGAAGTCCAGTTGGGCTTCAGCTAGTAGGTGCTTTTGCATGGTTACATCATTAATCCCACATATCAAATGGTTTCTCAGCATCTCATTAAGAGTTAAACTAAAGTCACGTGCCTCTGCCAGTCACCTTAACCTCATCAAAAATCCTGACACAGATCCTCCCATTTTCGAACTGCTGAGCAAAACTGATAGCACCTCAGAATTAAAGAATGCCTGGGGTCATAATGTTCCTTAACTAAATCCATCAACACTTGAAATGTTTTAGTATTTGGTGCCTCAAGGAAAGTAAGGCTCCTAATAACTGAAAAAGCTGTGTGTCCACAAGCTGCCAGGAGAATTACTCATTGCTTTTCGTCTGCCCGAATGTCATTTGCCCGGAAAGAAAAGAACGTATTGTTTCCACATACTTCGGCGGCAGGATCGAACAAGTCAAGCTTCCCCCAAATAGCAGCATGATGCCAGAAATGCTTACCCCAACTCAAAAATGACTGTTGCGAGCAAACCTCTTCAGGAGCATATATTTTTTCTCTCTCGTCACCACAGAAATGTCGGTATTCTGACACCAAGTCACCCTTTATTTACATGTGGGGAGTACTTGACACTGGCCCGGCTTCCTCAGAGCCAGCTCTCAGAGTGAACAGAACTTCTGACTCTCCTGTTCTTATCTCTCAGCCAGGGCTCCTTGATTGGACCAGGTTAACAGCCCTAATCGGGGAACTCATATTCTATGAGGTCCATGTGGCTGACCTTATTACAATCACTACACCCCACCTGTCTCTTTCATCCTCAGATTCAGTAATGATCAAAACACATGAGGAAGGGTGGGAAAAGGTAAATTGGGGGAGGATGTGTAGACAAAGGTGGAGAAAGGGGACATTTAACGTGTCTTAGTGACAATGAGGTTATCACAAACTCAATCAAAACAATATTTAAAAAAACACGTTGTTACTCACACTGGACACGAATTTCCAAAGTTTCCGACATATTATTTCCAATGTGATTTGCTGCTTTACAGCTGTAGAACCCAGAATCCCCACTTGCAATACTCTGGAATGATAAAGTGCCTTTAGAGGCATTAATACGTCTTGTTTCACCTTTTTCATCTTCACTCTTGTACCAGCTGTATGTAGCTTCGGGGTTACTGTTACTGGTGCAAGTCAAGGAGACCTTATCACCTTCTTTGATTGCTAATTCTGATCCGTTATCCACTCGGATGGTTATATTTTTGGGTGCATCTGAAAGTGAAAGATAATTTGTAGGCTTATGACATAAATGATGCAGAGCAACATAAATAGAATTAACCATTATTAAGTGACTTGGTTGACTGCCATATTTCATAATCCCCACAGGAAGTGGGTCAACTTTTACCCTTTTATCTTAGAATTAGGATATTCAATCTTGCCTTATATATAGGTTCATAAAATTATCGATTGATATCGGATGGTTACAGCCAGTAAGCCAATCAAGCTTGTGCTGCTGGATCCATGCAATCAATCTCGTTGCACTGCTCATTCCACTGGAACCTATCAATCTTTACTCATTTATAAAATTTGTCAAGTTATTTGTCAAACCTTTTCTGGTGAACCTGTTTCCACTAGATCAGATCATAATAATTTGCGTTGTAAATACGATTGCCTTATGTTCTCTCTGTTCTGAAATATGTATTTTCAAGTTGCCAAACGTACTGTCACGGGAAACACTTTCTTTATGTTCGCTCTATCAAAATCATTCAGTCAGAAGTCACATAACATCAGGTTATAGTCCAACTGGTTTATCTGAAATCGCAAGCTTTCAGAGTGCTGCTCCTTTGTGGGGTGAAATGATTTCACCCCACAAAGGAGCGAGGCTATGAAAGCTTGTGATTACAGATAAACCTGTTGGACTATAACTTGATATCATGTGACTTCTGATCTTGTCCAATCCCGGCCAACACCGTCACCTCCACAAAATTCATGATCTTGAATATCTCTCTCAAACCATTTCCTCAAAGATCTTTGGTTGAAGGGCTACAACTCCAACATCTCTTGCCTTGTTCCATAATTGAATTTATATAACCCTGCATATTTTAGTCCAGGTCATTACAGTACTTCAAAGGAACAGACATCCTAATAAGCCATGAAAGATTAAGAACAACAATCCTCTGCAGTTTGAGAAACAGCTCTTTATGCCACACCATTAAAAAAAAAATCAATCTATTCAGAGATGTTATTTCTCACCTCTGGTGCAGGTGGGACTTGAACCTTGGTCTCTCCCTGGACCCAAGGCAGAAAGACTACCACTGCTCCACATGAGGTACCCAAATTTACTTTTTAAATTTATTTTTCTAATCAACCTGGTCAGATATGTTATTATACACCTTTGGAGCAGATAGGACTTGTACTTGGGCCTCCTGGTCCAGGGGTAGGGATGTTGCCACTGCACCACAAGAGGGCCCACTGATATTGTCATATGAAAGTTGCTCCCTTTCCCTCTCACATTTCTGAAGAAGGGTCCGACCCAAAACGTCAGCTTTCCTACTCCTCTGATGCTGCCTGGCCTGCTGTGTTCCTCCAGCTCCTCACTGTGTAATCTGCTGTGCTTACCTGGTCTGGCCTAAAGACCCACAGCAATGTGGTTGACTTGTACCTGACCTCTGGGCAACAATGCTTGTGTCCTGCGCTTAAAAAAGAAACTACAGCACCCTGAGTCAGACTGAGTATAACCTTGGGAATGATATTTTGCTTTTTAGAGGGAGTGCAGCTCTGTTGCAACCAGAATAGCACTTGGACTCCAAAGGTTACCAGACAAGATTACACAAACTAGCATCACTTTCTCTAGAATTTAATTCACTTCAATCACTTGGTTAACTCTCAACTGCCCTCTGGGCAATTAGGGATGGGCAACAAATGTTGGCCTGGTCAGTGATGCCCACATCCTATGAATGAATTTAAAAAATCAAAATGAGTGATATGATTGAAGATTTCATGACTTTAGAATTAATAGATAGGGGAGAAAGAAAGTATTTCTACTGTTTGAGGAATATTGGACGAGGGAGTAAAGTTTAAATTGTAGCCCAACCTATCGAGAGGGAGGGTGGAATTATCCCCCTTCTGGTGTGGAAAGAGCAATGGCAGGTGTGGTGATAAAACAGAGTGTGATTTGGAAAAAAACAATCAGAATCTCGACATTGAGAAAAGAATGCTGATCTTCTCCCCTCAAACCTTAAATGTCAACTGCAGAACCTCTAACTTGTGAGACACCCTCCTTTTCCTCATACTTTTGTAATGCATTAAAGCCAATGTATTTACTTCCCAATTTACATCTCATTTTCATTTTGCCTCTCTGCTGGGAAACCAGATGCCACAAATTCCCCACAGGTAAACAGGGTGGGTACCTTGTGGCTACAGCTCACCGACCACTTATCCTGGCCAGCATCCAACTGTTTCTCTACAACGTTGTCCCTGAATGTTCAATGGCCACTATCCTCATCAACATATAGCATCGGTAAGAGTGACCATCGCACAGTCCTTGTGGAGATGAAGTCCCGCTTTCACATTAACAATAACTTCGATTGTGTTGTGTGGCACTATCACCGTGCTAAATGAGACAGACTTTGCACAGATCTAGCAACTCAAGACTGAGCATCCATGAGGCACTGTGGGCCATCAACAGCAGCAGGATTGTACTCCAGCACAATCTGTAACCTCAAGGCCCGGCATATCCCCCACTCAACCATTACCATCAAGCCAGGGGATCAACCCTGGTTCAATGGAGAGTGCAGGAGGGCATGCCAGGAGCAGCACCAGGCATACCTGAAGATGAGGGATCAAACTTGTGAAGCTACCAAACAGGACTACTTGCGCACCAAAAGCAGTATAAGCAGCGAGTGATAGACAGAGCTAAGCGATCCCACAACCAACAGATCAGATCAAAGCTCTGCAGTCCTGCCACATCCAGTCGTGAATGGTGGTGGACAATTAAACAACTCACTGGAGGAGGACGGTCCACAAATATCCCCATTCTCAATGATGGAAGAGCCCAGCACATCACTGCAAAAGATAAGGCTAAAGCATTTGCAGCAATCTTCAGCCAGAAGTGCCGAGTGGGTGATCCATCTGGGCCTCCTCCAGTGCTCCCCAGATTTACAAATACCAGTCTTCAGCCAATTCGATTCACTTCACGTGATGTCAAGAAATAGTTGGAGAAACTGGATACTGCAAAGGCTACAGGCCCTGACAACATTCCGGCAATAGGACTGAAGACTTGTGCTCCAGAACTTGCCGCTCCCCTGGCCAAGCTGTTCTAGTAGTTACAACATTGGTATCTACCCAACAATGTGGAAAATTGCCCAAGTATGTCCTGTACACAAAAAGCAGGACAAATCCAACCAATTACTGCCCCATCGGTCTCCTTTCGATCATCAGTAAAGTGATGGAAAGTGTCATTAACATTGCTATCAAGCAGCACCTGCTCAGCAATAACCTGCTCAGTGACGCCCAGTTTGGGTTCTGCCAGGGCCGCTCAGCTCCTGACCTCACTACAACCTTGGTTCAAACATGGACAAAAGAGCTCCATTCCAGAGCAGCCCATCTGACCAGCACTACATCCACAAGCATTCATTTCCTCCACCACCAACGCTCAGTAGCAGCAGTGTGTACTATCTATGAGATGCACTGAGGTGAGAGTGACAGCCCTTGACATCAAGGCCGCATTTGAACGAGTGTGGCATCAAGGAGCCCTAGCAAAGCTAGAACCAATGGGTATCGGGGTCAAACTCTACGCTGGTTGGAGTCATACCTGGCATACTTGATGGTTGTGGTTGTTGGAGGTCAATCATCTCAGCTCCAGGAGATCTCTGCAGGAGTTCCTCAAGGTAGTGTCCTGAGCCCAACCATCTTGGGTTGCTTCATCAATGACCTTCCTTCTATCATAAGGTCAGAAGTGGGGATGTTCGCCGATGATCGCACAACGTTCAACATCATTTGTGACTCCTCAGACACCTGAAGCAGTCCATGTACAAATACAACAAGATCTGGACAACATCTAGGTTTGGACTGATAAGTGGCAAGTAACATTTGCGCCACACAAGTGCCAGGCTATGGCCATCATCAATAAGAGACAATCAAACCACCGTCTCTTGACATTCAATGGTGTTACCATCACTGAAACCCCCCATTATCAACTTTCTGGGTATTAACTGGACTCACCATGTAAACGCAGTGGCGACAAGAGCAGGCTAGAAGCTAGGAATACGGCGGTAAGTAATTCACCTCCTGACTCCTCAAAGCCTGTCCACCATCTACAGGGCACAAGTCAGGAATGTGATGGAATACTCCCCACTTGCCCTGGATGAGTGCAGCCCCAACAACACTCAAGAAGCTCGACACCATCCAGGACAAAGCAGCCCATCTGACCAGCACTACATCCACAAGCATTCATTTCCTCCACCACCGACGCTCAGTAGCAGCAGTGTGCACTATCTATGAGATGCACTGCAGACATTCACCAAAGATCCTCAGACAGCACCTTCCAAACCCACGACCACTTCCATCCAGAAGGACAAGGGCAGCAGACATAGGGGAACACCACCACCTCCAAGTCCCCCTCCAAGTCACTCACCTTCCTGACTTGGAAATATATCTCCATTCCTTCACTGTTGCTGGGTCAAAATCCTGGAATTCCCTCCCTAATAGCTTTGTGGGCCAACCCAAAGCAGGAGGACTGCAGCGGTTCAAGAAGGCAGCTCACCACCACCTTCTCAAGGGGCAACTAAGGACGAGCAAGAAATGCTTGCCAGCCAGTGATGCCCACATCCCACAAATGAATAGAAAAAAATACAAGCCAGCATCAGTAAACCATCAGCCTCAGCCCATCTTCATGGCTGCTTTTAGACCAACTTAGACACCACTCTGCTGTTCACTACTTCAACGGACACCTGAGACTAATAAGGAAGGCAAATTTTGGTATTTATTGCTAAAAGGGATAGAATATAAAAGTAGGGAAGTGGTACTGTGACAGCATAAGGCATTAGAAAGAATACAGCTTGAGTTCTGTGTATAATTCTAGTTCCCTTATTCAAAGAGAGGTATAGTTACATTGGAAGCAGTTCAGAGGAGGTAAGAGCCATAAGAGCCCTATAGAATCCGAAGGCAGTGGAAGAGAAGATTAAGGAAGTAACAGTATACAATAAATTGCCAGTTTTACTTATATGGCAAGTTTCAGGAAGAGACATTAAGTCGAGAAAGTAACGTTCAGAGACTGCAGAAATTTGCTGAAAAGGAACAGATTGCCACCATCTCAACTAAAGAATGAGCTTTGAAATGGAGATGGGAGAGATGAACTGAGGTTCCAGAATCACTGAGGCTGTGGCTGAGGATCATCTTAATGACCTGTGCATTAAGACTTGTTCCAAATAGTTCTTGCATATTATAATAAAGGCTTTGTTTCTCTTTCATCTAATAGACCTTTATACACTTTTTTCAAAGCACATCGGCAGCCTCTTATGAATATATTGAGTGACTGACTGCCACAGAGTCTTAGAGTTGTACTGCATGGAAACAGGCCCTTCAGTCCAACTCGTCCACCCCTATCGGTCAGCATTTGGCCAATATCCCTCTGAACGCTTCTTATTCATATACCCATCCAGATACTTTTTAAATGTTGTAATTATACCAGCCTCTACCACTCCCTCTGGCAGCTCGTTCTATACATGCACCACCCTCTGCATGAAAATGTTGCCCCTTAGGTTTCTTTTAAATCTTTTCCCCTGACCTTAAGCCTATCCCCCGTAGTTTTGGTCTCCCCTACCCTGGGGGAAAGACCTTGGATATTGACCCTGTCCATGCCCCTCATAAACCTCTCTCATGTCACTCCTCAGTCTCTGAAGCTCCAGGGAAAATAGCCCCAGCCTATTCAGTCGCTCACTATAGCTTGAACCCTACAGCCCCGACAACATCTTTGTAAATCTTTTCTGAACCCTTTCAAATTTCAAAACATCACAGTGACCAAATAGCATGGGAGTCCCGATGAAGGGTCCCGACCCAAGACGTTGACTTTCCTGCTCCTTGGATGCTGTCTGACCTGCTGTGCTCCTCCAGCTCCACATTTTATCAAGCAAAATATATTTAATGGTTGATCAAGCCAGGCCTCATTCTGACATCTGACTTGTCCTGAATTAACACCAACTGGGATCATAATAACTGAGACTGTTATTACTGTGATAAGAGGCAAGCTAAGATTATGGCTTGGGAGGAAGCTAGGAGCTTTGGGATGGAATTCTGCAAACATGTGATAGTTTTTTTTGACCTCTACAAGGAAAGGCAGTAGTGCTTGGGAAGATTCCAACATCGTTGGCTCTCAGGCTAAAGTGAACATATTAATCTTTATGTAAAGAGGCTGAGCAAAAGTTAGGGGTCTGTGTGGGAATTTGAAAGATCACCCGTCTCACATGGACAAGAGCCGAAAAGGGAGTAAGAGGATTGAGAGGAGGTGATCCGTGGGTCAAAGATGAAGTCTGCAAGTGACTGACTCACGTTAACACAGAGTTGAAATCGTGCCTTGTCAGGTTGAGAATCAACTGACAAAGGAATGGAATAAGTCACATTTGTTTCTGTTTGAAGACGGAGCAATTATCTTTCATTTTGAGGCCCTGCCAGGGACAATTGCAATTATCATTGCCCCATTGATTTTGTAATGCCTTCAATTTGCACTTGATCATCAGGTTACTTGCCATCCAATAATGCAGACCAGAAATTACAGCCTCAAGCGATCATGGAGTACTGCATTTTGCACCATCATCGTCACTAAATAAGTTTCATGTGAGAACAAGGAACTTAACAGCATGACATGAAGTTTCCATTTCATAACCACATTCCATAATAAGTTCTTAAAGTCAATACTTTGCAGCCGGCAGTTTCTTATTTTGAAATGTAAATGTGCAAAGACATTAGCCGTGATGTGGGAGAGAAGCATTTCTTTGTGGCTGGAGAGGAAAGGTTTCATGGTGGCTTATTGGCTGAACTCCACTCGCAATGCGGTATTGTCACTTTGGCTGTGCAATGTACAACTGATACATTCACATAACTCAGTGTCCCTTACAGAGACATGGGGATCCTCCATATTATACTGTGTGCGGGCATAACATGAGGCTTCGCTATAATGGATCTGGGGCACAGGAGTTCCTTCAAATAAGAGTGAGCTACCTTTCTGACCTTACTGATGGATTATCTGCTCGGACAGCTCACATGGGGAACACTGTTGCTGGAGTCATTGTTAATTCAAAGGCAAGCTAGAAGCAGCCAGTGATTACTACTTTGCCAGCACAACATCCAAGAACTGTCACACAGGAGAAGCGCCAAACAAAATGTCAAGGCGAATGATGAGATCCATGGTCTGTTACTGTCTGTAAAACAGTACATCAAACAAATTAAGGTGCCCAGTCCCACCCTCAACTGAACTTTGCAATCTGCTGGTGGAGGACTTGTGCTCAGAAACACTGGGTAGTAATGTTGACCCAACAACATCCTGCAGAGTTTATGAACAGAAGAGCCTTCCACTCCATAAATGTGCAAGCAATTTGTGACCATCAATGCCAAATCTGTGCTTGGAAGCTGTTTACATAATGGAGAACTCACAGAACCCTGCCTCCACCCAAATTTCTTAGCCATAAGAACATAGAAATAGGAGCAGGAGGAGGCCTGTCAAGCCTGCTCCACCATTCAATAAGATCATAGCTGATCTTCATCATCATCCTTAATTCCTTTACTGTTCAAAAATCTATCTATCTCTGCCTTAAAAACATTCCATGAGGTAGCCTCAACTGCTTCACTGGGTGGGGAATTCTACTGATTCATCTTTGGCTGAAGAAGTTCCTCCTCAACTCAGTCCTAAATCTGCTCCCCCTTATTTAGAGGCTATGATCCCTCGTCCTAATTTCACCTGCCAGTGGAAACAACCTCCCTGCTTCTATCTTATCTATATCCTTCATAATTTCATATGTTTCTACCCCTCTCATTCTTCTAAATTCCAACAAGTACAGTCCCAGTTTACTCAATCTCTCTACATGAGCCAACTCTCTCAACCTAGTGAACCTCCTCTGCATTCCCTCCAGTGCCAGGACATCCTTTCTCAATTAAGGAGACCAAAACTGTACACAGTAGTCCAGGTGTGGCCTAACCTTTATACAGCTGTAGCATAACCTTCCTGTTTTCAAACTCCATCCCTCTCGCAATGAAGGACAATATTCCATTTGTCTTCTTAATTACCCATTGCACCTACAACAGGGACCTGCACTTAAAACATAAAGGGGCAGCTACTCAGAGACAAGGGCTAGCCCCTCTAAACGTGGCTAATGACATCTTTAAGAAACAGTCAGACTGTTGTAGAACACAGATATAATGCTGCTCAAGCAGTGGAACAGACAATAGGCATCTCAAAGATGAGGTGTCGATGACTGTACTGCATCAGTGGGATCTAATGGTACAACCCAGGAAGAGTGCCCTTATCATTGTGACATTCTGTACCCTGCAGAAGCCAATGATATAGGATGTCCTGGATACAAATGAAATGTAGGATTGGCAACGTTTTTCCAAGGATGAAGACAAATCATTGCTGATTCCGTCCTCTACCTCATGAGGATGCAACTGCAGCATGACGTGTGCAGACCAGACCCGAGTATATTCGCTGTGCTCTGTGTTTAGCCCCAGTGCTCTCCACATTAAGTTATAACTCCTTGGCTGCAGCCCTCAATCTCACGGTTTAAGGATCCCTGACATCTGAGGCTACCTGCAGTCAAGGGGTCAGTTGCTTGTGGAAGATGAACCAAGTTTGGCCATTATACCTTTTATTCTTGGGAGGTTTGAAGAGACTGCTCAACTCGTATATAAGTGTGACTTAACTAGGTTCAATATCCAAATGATTATGGGACAGTGGACATTCAAACAGTGTAAATGAACATAAACTTACAAAAGTAATGAGCTATTTACAATGATGTTTCCCCATGTCAGCTATGTGCCCTCAGTTAGTCCTCTTCTCCCACTGTGACCATGGTGTCCGATACTGTAATGACTTTTGTAATGGGTGCTGGAGGGACCTTGATTTATTCTGGCCCCGGATGACTTAGAAGACTTGGGTTGTCATTCCCTGATCTTTAAGCCAAAAGCGCCCAGGCCTGCTGATAGTCTCCTGCTCAGAAGCAGGCTTAAGCTCTGAAGACCATAAGGCATAGCAGCAGAAGTAGGCCATTCAGCCCATCAAGTCTGCTTCATCATTCAATGAGATTGTGGCAAATCTGACAATCTTCAACTCCATTCTCTTGCCTTTTTCCCCATAACCCTTTATCCTTCAGTGATTAAAAACCTATCCACCTCAGTTTTGCATATATTTAATAACATAGCCTTGACAGCCCTCTGTGGTAAAGAACTCTACACATTTACTATCCTGTAAGAGAATAAATTCCTCCTCATCTCTGCCTTAAATGTGTGACCCCTTATTCTGAGATTGTGCCCTCTGATCCTCGTCTCTGCCACAAGGAGAAACAACCTCTTTGCATTTATCCTGTTATGTTCGTCAGGAATCTAAAGTGGATGTGATGGCCTAGTGGTGTGATCATGAGACAATTTGTCCAGAGACGCAGGTAATGCCCTGGGAACTTGGGTTCAAATCCTGTTGCCGTGGAATTTGAATTTAATTTTCTTTAATTCTGGAATTATGTGTCTAATAATGCCCATGAAAACATTGTTTATTGTGAGAAAAACTCATCTGTTTCACTAATGTCCTTTAGGTAAGGAAATCTAGTCTGGCCTACATGTGACTCCTGACCCACAGCAATGTGGTTGACTCTTAAGTGCCCTTAGGGCATTAGAAACGGGCAATAAATGCTGCCTAGGAAGTGTGTGTGATGAAACAAAAACCTTGTCTGTTTATAAGGTTGCCTCTCTTGTTTCTATGTTCCAATTCCTGTATAGGCCCAACTTACTTAAGCTTTCCTCAGAAGGCAGTCCCTCCAGACCTAGTGTCAGATTAATAAACCTTTTCTGGATTGCCTTCAATACCAATGTGTCTTATCTTAAATAAGGGACCAAATCTGTTCACAATATCCAGCTGTGGTTTGACTAATGTTTTGCATAGTTTAGCAAAACCTCCCTACTTTTATACTCTATTCTCTTTGAAATGAAGACCAACATTCCATTTGCCTTCCCTATTACCTGTGGAATTTGGATGTTAGCTTTTTGTGATTCATAATCAAGGACTCCCAATTCCCCCTGTTCTGTAGCTGTGCAGCTTTTGCCCAATGACTCAACTCAGCTTTTTGTGTCATCCTTACCACCTGCCTTCCCATCTACTATTGTGTCATCTACAAACTTGGCTGTAGTACATCCATTTTTCTCATCCGAGTCATTAATTTATTGTTGTAAATGATTAATGGTGCCAGCACTGATCTCTGTGGCACACCACCAGTTACAGGTTGCCATCTTGAAAATGCCCCCCTTATCCCAACTCCCTGTCTTCTATCAGTTAACCAATCCGCTCTCCATGCTAATATACACCCCCTACACCTTGGGCTCTTATTAAAAAGTAGTCCAATGTGAGATATTTTATTAAATACTTTCTGGAGATCCAAATAAATGATTTGATTCTTTCCCCTTTATCTATCCTGCTTGTTACCTCCTCAAGGTATTCTGATAAATTTGTCAGGTATGATTTCCCCTTCCTGATCCAATCCTGACTCTGCTTGATCATATTATACATTTCTAAATGATCTGCTATTACATCCTTTATGACAGACTGTAACATTTTTCCCAATAACTTTTGTTAAAACTAACTGGCCCATAGTTACCTGTTTCTTGTCTCCTTCCTTTATTTAAAAAGGTGTTACACCGACAGGGTTTCCATCTTCTGGAACTGTTCCAGAATCTAAGGATTCCTGGAAGGTTATTACTGGAACATCTACTATCTCTGCGGCTATGTCCTTTAATATCCTGGGATACATCTGATCAGGATCAATGGATTTGTTGGTCTTTTGCCCAATTAGTTTTCTGAGCACTTTTTCTCCCGTGATAATTATTGTATTTATTCCTTCTCCTCTCCTTGATTAATTAGTGATTTTGGAATGCTATTGCTATCTTCTACTGTGAAGACTGACAGAAAGTATCTATTCATCTCTGCTGCCATTTACTGTGTGACAATGCTGTCACTTTAAGAGGTTATTTTGTCCTGTTTTATTTTGAAGAGCGGTTGTAAGGCTAGGGTGGGAGCTGGCTACTGAAGACAACTTGAGAAAACAACTTGGGATACCTTTTTTTTAATGCAGCCTACATGGGTGTGGCCAGCCCTCACAGATCCAGATTTCTGGGTTCTGTTTTTATTTTCAGTAGCGTCAGAAGATATTGGGGTGCCAACAGACCTTCAGCGAAAGTCTGCTGGCTGCTACTCTCTCTGAATTTCCTCTTGACGATTTTTCCTCCTGGATGGGAGAACTGCATGTGAGAATCTGTTTTCTTAATTTTCCTTTATTGGCAAGGGATGTGTTCATGGAATGTTGCTATATTGAAACAGTTAATTAGTAATAGTCACTGTATCTATTATTCTGTTAAGCTCCCAACAGAGTTAAGTTATTCTAAATTCCTCTTTCTTTAGTTGTGTTTTAATTAGAGTGGTTAAATAAATTGTGTTTTGTTTAGTATCGAGTAGTTTGACCAGTTGCATTGCATCTGGAACAGATGTTTCACATTTGCCTTTAAAATAAGAAGAAGTTCAGGTCTACACCACCTTCTTAAAATATTTTTAGGGGGTCTGGTCTGGTCCATAACACCTGGTTCCCCTCAAATATTTCTCTAAGTGACCCAAGTTCACTTTGGCTCTTTCTTCCCTTTTACATATTTATAGAAGCTTTCGGTGTCAGTCTTGAAACAAGTTACAAATTTACCCTCAATTTTTATTTGCTTCTTCTATTATTTTATTATGAAGTTGAACTTTATTGTAAAGTTCAAGGTGAATACTCTAGGGCTGGGACCAATGCCAACCCAGGAGCCACAACAAGTCATGTTGAAGGCTGAGGAGGTCTCACGCAAAGGTGACATCTGCAGAACTCTGCAGGATATGTGTGGTTCACAGGAGAAACAGAGGTTTCTGATCCCAACTCTGTTTCCTGGAACATTTTGAGGTGTGGTGTCCATATGGGCACTGTGATAGAACTTTGCTGGATGCTCGAGTGGGTCCTGAGGGTGGCAGGAGTGGGAGGACAGCCTCTCCCGGTGGCTAGGTAGGTCACTGTTGCTTTGACCCTCCCTGTGACTGGTTCCTTTCAGTGTGTGATGGGTGACCTGCACAAGATCCCTCAGTCGTGTTCCCACAGATGCACCAAGATGGTGACTGAAAGTCTCTGTGTAAGGTCACACTGGTTCATTTTGTCCTCTTATGGCAGGGTCAGTGCTGCAGCCAGGGCTGTACAGGATTCAGGAATATAGCTGGAAACTCCAGGGGCAGGGTACCATTGAATGCACACATGTAGGACTGAGAGAGCTGTGTCACAACATTATGGAATTCATCAGCAGGAAGGGTCCCACTCCATGAGTGTCCTGGCGTTATTACATCCTGAAGGTGAAGGTACACTACCCTTACAGCTGGCATAATTCTGATATCCTGTGGCACTCTCGTATACCTGGTGTGTTTGAGGGTCTAGGAGCCTTACAAGGCTGGTTACTGGGGGTCAAGGGCTACCCACTGTGAGCATTGTGGAGCCCCCTGGTTGATGCAGAGCACTGGTACAATGCCGCCTACGCTTTCACCATGGGCATGGTGGAGCGGGCGATGGGGCTTCTCAAGATGTAGTCCTGTGGCTTGGACTAGTCTGGAGTACGGTGCCCTCCAGTGTAGTCTGCGCAGACAGTGCTACATCATCCTGGCATATTGGCCTCTGCATAATTGGAGCTGGCAATGGGCCACTGTGATAGACAAAGTGGGAGGTAAAGAAGCAGTCTTCGGAAAAGGAGGACGAGGGCACTGGGCAAGAGGAAAGTTGATGTTGTCTATGACAAAACTGAGCTGCGTCGGAAACTACAAGCCAGACAGACCCCAGTTGACATCCACTCTGATGAGAGTTGGGTGTAGCAGATGACCATGGAATATAATATCGGCGTTGGTCACAATGCCAGTATTTGTTTTACATTGTGCAGTGATCTGCAGCCTGTGTGTGTGTGTGTGTGTGTGTGTCTTGGCCACATTCCCTTCTGTTGGTTGTCGATAGAAGCTCATTGCTGGAATTGGCCAATTGCTCAGCTTTATGAGATGTTCGCAATGCTTAATGACAAATACAGTGGGAAATGGGCACAGAATAATGGTGATGTAGGAGATTTAGGCAGGATATTGCTACAGAGAATTAAACAGTGTGAACTGGTTGTTAAACTGTGAATAGGCTGAGAGGGCGTGGTTGAATGTGAAGATAGAATCAGCCATGCGGTTTACATGACACGAGCAGGATTGTTTTGCTGTTCCATTATGTCACTGGTGAGGGACAATGCCGGATTATCAAAGTTTGTCTTGTGAAAAGTGACATTCTAGAGATGGCGCGGGTGCGAAGGATGCTGGTCTTTTGGTCGATATCCTGTGAGTGTCAAGGTTTTTGGCGATCAATGTGCAGTAAGGTGGGAGTGGAATTGTCCAAGATACATGTCATAGGAGCAGGATGGGTATCTGAGGAGGTGAGCCAAGTAAGATCTAGTGAGAAAGCTCTCTGGGCCTCCAATTAAAAACCTTCCTAAAAACTCAATGTAACTCCAACTTGGACAGAAGAGCACAAGATCGAACCCTTTCTGATCATTGTCTCCAAATGCTTCTGACTGAAAGTGTTTTCCCCATGTCCTTCTACAGAATTGGATACAGCGAAGCCTCCTAACTTGTTGAAATGGAAATTACATCAATAACAACAACTTGCTCCTATATACTGACTTTAACATCGTGAAATGTCCCAAAGTATTACTCAAGAGCATTATAAAACCAAATGTGACAGCAAGCCACATGGGGAGAGATTAGATCAGATGACCAGAAGCTTGGTCAAAGATGTAAGTTACATGGGAAGAAGGGAAGGTTTAAGGATAGAATTCCACATCTTAGGACTCTAGCATCTGAAATCACGGCTACCAATAGTGTAGCCACAGTGGATGACTGAAGCCAGAACTGAGGGTGGCTAACCTCAGAGAATCATTACAGAGTAGAAGCAGGCCATTTGACCCATCAAGTTCATTCTGATCCTCCAAAGAGCATCAGATCCAGTCCTGTCCCTGCATTCCCCATGGTTAATCTACCTAGCTTGCACATCTCTCAACAATTTAGCATGACCAACCTTTCTAACCTGCATATCTTTGGACTGTGGGAGGAAACCCACACAGACACAGTGAGAACGTGCAAACACCACACAGGTAATTGCCCAAGTCTGGGATTGAATCTGGGTCCCTAACACTGTGAAACAGCAGTGCTAGCCACTGAGCCACACAGGAGATGATCTCCTGGGCATCTGTGGGCTGGAAGAGATATAAGATGGCAGGAGAAGTGTGGTTATGGAGGGCATTGCAAATAAAACTTTAAAAATCAGGGTGAGCTGATGTAGCTCAGTGAGTATGAGGGAAGGGGTTTGGTAACTGAAATTTGGTATAAGCTGGGTCACTGGTAGTATTGGACAGCCCCGAAATTACAGAGGACAGAATAGACACTACCCCATCAATTATCATCCTAATTTATTCTGATAGTTGCGTGCTAACTTACTGCAATTCTTGTGCGAGAACACCTCTGAAGCATATTTCCTGAACTGTCACTATATTAAGAGTATTCTGTTTCTTTTTATTTTTCCTTCCAAAGTGGAGAAGTTCACTTATCCCCATTTTATCTTCCATTTGTCACATTAGTGCCCGTTTAATGAACCTTCATTTTCCTCCGCAGCTCATCTGCATCCTTAATCCTCAGACTTTACTCGCTGCTCAGGCACACCCTGCTCTTATATCTAATAATCCCTTACGTGGACAAAAACGTAAGCTGAAAGATAAAAGAAGAACTACTGCTGGACAAGAATACTGCAGAATTCTAATGGCTCTGAACCAAAATGCACTCTTTCGCAAATTTCATAACTCAACCCTTCCTCATTTACTTCCTTGCAAACATCTATAAAAATAAGTTTCAGAAGACGACTGGAAATAGCAGCAAAATACTGCTGAAAAATTCAAGTAGGATAGAGAACGCTGTAAATACTCCGCAGATCCACCATCCTCTATCATAAATCAATACTGACAGCTACCTTACCTCAATGGCTTCATAAGGGAATTTATCTTATACATGTAAACTTAATCCATAAGATCATAATTTTTATCCCATGCATGGGAAAAGAGAGCAAATATTTGAAATAAAATCAGAACGTGCTGGAGAAATTCAACAGCGCCTGTGGAGAAAGAAACAGAGGTTACATTTTGATTCTGACATGACATCCTTCAGAACCCACAGATGGTGCCAGACTTGTTAATTTTCTCCAGGGTTTTCTGCTTTTCGTTCAGATTTCCTGCATTTGCTTTTGACAAATATTTAAAACTTACATGATGGTAACCGGTCCACAGGGTCTTGGGGAGTAGTTCAGAGTCGAATTGTTCATAGTATCTTCTCCCTGGGATTTTTAAAATTTTGTTTCTGTCTAGAAAGGGCAACTATGCATGTCATGTCATGAAGCCCAGACCATCATAATGGAGAGCTTGATAGATTCATCCATTTGTATGTTAAACGTTTAGAACTCTCTGCAGCAGAACTTGAACTTGCAACCTTTATGGTACAGAGATAAGAGAGATACTACTGAGCAGCAATTGACATGAAGCCAGTTATCCTGGCAATGGTGCCTTTGATATAAGCGACTATATTATTGGGCCGTTTCAGAGGGCAAATAAAAGGCAACCAGGTAAGTATGAGCCAAAAACAGAAATTGCTGGAAAAGCTCAACAGATCTGGCAGCATCTGTGGAGAGAAATCAAAGTTAACATTTTGGGTCCAGTGACCCTTCCTCAGAACTGATGGTAGCTAGGAACAAGTTGATTTTTATGCAGAAGATAGGGTGGGGGGAGCGGGGTAAGGCTATGGAACAATTTATTAATCTACATTCAACAGTGAAGTTAAATTGGCTCTTTGAAGACATGAAGCAATTTGGAACTGGGAGGAAGGGTTTCACAAGGAATGGTGTGTATCTTTAAATTCATCATGTTAAAACCAACTGAGGTCGCAGATGAACAATCAAAGAAAGCCAATTAATTTCTCTTTACCGAGGAATGTAGTGATTTGGGGTATCTTGCCTGGAATTGTATAAATTGGGGAATTTTACCCAGGGATTAGTTTTAGCAGTCCAACTAGGATTAAACAACAAAATAAGGTACGAAACTACTCTGCCAATTCATCATCAAAAGGAGGAACTGCTGGTATATCAATAGTATCAGTTGTGTCTACATGTTTTTGTACAACACTCAGGTTGACAGTAACATACATGTGCTAATTTTCAAGCTGCATTGACAGAGAGATCGTTAATAAATTATGAAATATTCAATTTTCCTTTATTTATTTGAACCATGAGGAACCTTAACATTTCTAACCTGTTAAGAATGTGTTTTATTCACACATGGTCACTTATCGAAGGAAGTCTATCATTAGTTTAAGGAGATCTGTCAATAGTTCAAGTTGCAGAATTTCTGTCTCATGTCCTTCTACTTCTATAAAAGATAAAGAAGGTGCTGCAAAGTATAAGCAAAAATGCGATGACTTGAACTGCCTCTTTTCCTGACATGACACTCCCTTAGGCCTTCCACTCCAATAGCCCACGATTAATATGATTCTCTCTGTTAAATTCCCCCTATTAAACCAAGGACTACCTGTCTCAGCTAGATGTAATAGGAGCAGGGAGTTTCTCTCAGCATCCTGACCAACATTTACCCAACACCTAAAACAGATGATCTTGTCAATTATCTCATTGCTGTTTGCGGTCACTTCGTTCAAAATGGCGAATTGGTTATGGAGTTGTTCAGGACACCTTGAGGTTGCGAAAAGGGTCACTTATAAAGGCAAGGTTTTCTTGGCTTCAGAACCCTCTTGAAAAACAAACTTTGGTCCAAATCTTTGGCTACTCTCTCTCGAGCATCTCCTTTGACTCAACAACCATTTATTTTGTCGCACTTGCAGAAAATACCGGAAGAGGTCTTTCACCGGAGACATGTCACTGTGGCTATTGTAACAGCTGAGTGCAGTTCTGGTGAGGAACTTACATGAAACGTTGAGAGTAATGTTGGCTTCATCAGAATATGAGAACACACTGTAGGTTACTGAACATTTGACGATCTTGTTGTGATCCTGATATGATGGGATGAAACGGATACAACTGCTGAGCACTCTTGTATTATCATTGCATTGTTCTGCTGTCAGGTCAGCAAGGCCATACCAGTTCAGTCTGGTCTTTGTCTTTTCGTCAATATTAGAGGAGGAACAATTCAAATTGGTCGTGACCCCTTCGACCAACTCCGAAGGTGAGATAATGGGTTTTTTTGGACGGGCTGAAAGGTAGTGGAAAGACAAGTGACAGATTTTCAGGTTAGTTTATGTTTTCTCGATTATGAAATAAATGATGGATATAGATAGGTGACACTTGTGCAAAACTGGGGTCGGTTCTGGGTCCCCTATTAGTCAACATTTATATAAATTACACACATGACTGTTTGGGGATTCAATTATTAAGTTTGTGGATGACACAAAGATTGGTTGGGTAGCTCACAGTGAGTTTGAGTGTCGTGGGCTACAAGAAGATTAAAACAGGGGTCAAATGGGAAGATAAGTGACAGGCAGAATTCAACCATGAAAGGTGTGAGGTATACACTTTGGAAGGAGTAATTTGTCTAGAAAATATTCAGTGAATGGCATGGGACACAAAGGGACCTCAGCATGCTTGCCCAAAGATCTCTGAAGGTGGAAGGGCATGTTAGGAGGATTGTGATAAAAGGCATAAGGGAGACTTGTCTTTACCAATTGAGGCATAGAATACAAAAGCTGGGAAGTCGTGATGGAGTTGTACAGAATTTTAGTGAGACCACAGTTAGAGTACCATGTGCAGTTCTGATTGCCTCATTACAGGAAGGATCTGATGGCACTGGAAGAGGTGCAGAGGAGGTTCACCAGGATGTTGCCTCGTATGGAACTGTAAGTTATGAGGGAAGGTTGGATAGGCTTGGATTGCTTTCATCTGATTGAGGTGTATAAGATTATGAAGGATATTGACAGAGTGAATCAGAAGTAACTGAAGAGTCAGTCATGAGGGGACACAGGTTCTAGGTGAGGGACAGGAGGTTTAGAAGGGATGTGAGGATAATCTTTTTTTACCCAGAGGTCTGGAATGTGCTGACTGGGAGGGTAGTAGAGGCGAGGTGCTTCACATCCTTTAAAAAGTACCTGGATGAGCAGTTGGCACATTCAAGGGTATGGGCCATGTGCTGCTAAATGGGATTAGGTTGAAGGTCAAGTGTTTCCCACGTGTCGGAGCAGATTTGACGGGCTGAAGGGCCTCTTCTGCACTGTATGATTCGATGATTCTATGAAAGTAACTATCAGGCAGGAATAATTACCGTAAACAGTGAGTTGCAAGCCTGGTAGTCCCGTCCATCTGTCTCTGTGTGGAATTACAAATCTGAAGCAGAAAATGTTATTGTGCTTTTTCTGAACAGCATTAATTCGAAGAGAACAGTTGCCCTGAGTCAGATTTCCAATGAATTCTACTCCAGAGTCTGGGCGTTGCTCCTCGCTCATGTACAGTTTGTCGGAGTCTTCGTGACATAGATTTTGTAACCACATGGCAATTATTCTGGATGCACGTATACCAGGATACCAGAAAGAACAGTTAAAGGTCACAGATGTCCCTTCCAATGCATTAAGAGTTGTTGGAATTGAAACACCCCACATGTTTGCAGATGAATAACCTGGGTAGGGAGTGGGTAGAAAGAGAAAAGAAAACACTGATATCATTGACCTCAAATCCTCTGTCACCACTGCAATCCAACAGGCTATATACGTGTTTAACTTTTTTCTGACAATTTTATGGTACATTTAATTAGAAGATAAAGATCAAGGAAATTGAAGCTCAATGGTACTGCTCTCACCTCACTCAAACAGAAGATCAAATTCAAACGGCAAGACTTGAACACATAATGCCCGATTTATCGAAGTTCTACATTGTTGTAGGTGCAGTTTTTGAATGAGACCTTAGCTCTCAGTTAGACATAAGAAAATCCCACAACACTTTTTGAAGAGGATAAGGGATCTCTACTTGGTGTGCTCGATGACTCAAAAAGGCCCTAAAACTGATCACCTCATCATTATGTCCTTGTTGAGAATTGGGCCAGGAACCCAGGCCCCTCCAACTCACCAGTACATTCTGTCCATGGTTATCAATTGACCTACTGGAGATGGGCACGATTGCAAATTTAGATCAAAGAGTTATGTTTGCAGTAGGCTTTATTGCTTAATCTTTGTTCTTGGGCATTTCCATTAACTTTAAACACTTCTCTCGGGGAAGGTATCTAATCTTGGAAACTAATTGCAGAGCAAAATACTGTACCTTATCAACAAATTAGAATTACTCAGTCAACATCTTGTATGTTATCATTGTTCAAAAACTGAACTGGACTATAAACATTGGCTACAGCAGAAGTTCAGAGAATTGAAATTTTGCGGTGAGTAATGGCGGCTACAAGAGCAGGGCAGAGGATAGGAACACTGCGGTGAGTAACTCACCTCCTGACTTCCCGAAGCCTGTCCACCATCTACAAGGTACATGTCAGGAGTGTGATGGAATACCCCCAACTTGCCTGGATGAGTGCAGCCCCAACAACACTCAGGAAGCTCGACACCATCCAGGACAAAGCTTGACTGGCACCACATCCACAAGCACCCACTCCCTCCACCACTGACGCTCAGTAGCAGCAGTGTGGACTATCTACAAGGCGCTCTGCAGAAATTCACCAAAGATCCTCAGACAGCACCTTCCAAACCCACGACCACTTCCATCCAGAAGGACAAGGGCAGCAGATATATGGGAACACCAGGATACTCACCATCCTGACTTGGAAATATATTGCCGTTCCTTCACTGCCACTGGGTCAAAGGCCCCCCTATAAGGGCATTGTGGGTTTTAACCTACAGGAGGGCTACTGCAGTGGTTCAAGGCAGCACCTTCTCAAATGCAACTAGGGACGGGCAATAAAACTGGCCAACAAGTGACACCCTCATCCTACAAATGAATCAATAAAAAAAATACTCACTTCCTGTCTCGCCATAGCTTATCTACCATCTACAAGGCACAAGTCATGAGGATGATGGAATACTTTCCACTTGCCTGGATGACTGCAGACCCTACAGCATTCAGGCCACATTCTGCATTCAATGCCTTTGTGTTCCTGTTGCAACATGGTATTATGATATAATGCATTTGGTCTTGCTTTTCCCTTATAAATGACTTGGTGTAATATATCAGGTTTGACCCTGTACGACCAAAATTAATAAATTTTCTCAGGTATTGCTTTAATATTGCCTATAATACGAGGTTACAACAGAGAAGTAGCAGGTCACACGTCATGTAAGATGAGGCCGAAATCTCTATACTCAGGTATGATGGACCAATTGCCCTTTCAATATTATTCTGGGGGATTTGAGCATTGCTGGCCAGGTCAATATTTATTGCTCATCCCCAACTGCCCTTGTGAAAATAGCAGTCTGCTATGTTCATGAACTGTTTCCATTTACTGAATGGTTTTAGTATGTCCTTGCAAATTAGAGATACCTCTAACCAATCTGTTCAGAAATATTCTTACTCACTTCTGAAGTTGGTAGGACTTGAACCCAGGCCGTCTGGTTCAGATGAAGGGACACTACCATTTTGCCATGAGAGCCCCTAGATAATAACATGCATAAACAAGTCTCCCTTTGGTCATATATTATGGAGGAAATCACATTGTGAGCAATGAATACGTTAAACCAAATGCAAAGAAGTGTAAGGAAATCAGTCTTTGACTGAAATTAACATCTGGGCCTTGGAGTGTGAAAGGAGGAGATAAGGGGATAGGAGTTACATCTTCTGCACTTGCAGAGGTGTAATTGGTGGTTGTTGAAAAGGTGACTGAGATATGAGAAATTGAGGAGAGGGATAAGGTGTTACAAAGTGAATAATTCCTTCAAAATACTCAAACTGAAGGGAAGGGAAGATGGTTTTGGCGGTAGCATCTAGCTACATCTTGTTGGAATGGTAGAAGATCATTCATTGAATGTAGAGTCTGGTAGGCGTTGTGTGGTGTCTTAAAGCCAATACGTCAGTATCTCTTTAAGAGACATGCTCGTGATATCTTCACTGTGAACTCAAGGCATAAAGTTCTCATACTCTATCTTACGTGTGGTGTGACTCTGTCTCTCTGTTGTATCTCAAAGTTTAATGTTAGCCCACTCACTTATATGTTTGTGTATGTAATGCCTGCACAGAAAAGTAAGCTGTGATAAATATCCGTTTCATTCTTCAATACCATGGAGACAAGTATGCTTAAATGTGGAATAAAAATAGAAAGTGCTGGAGAAACTTGGTAGGTCCATTAGCATCTGTGGAAAGAGAAACAACATTAATGTTTCAAGTCCAGTTTAGCTCTTTTTTTTTTGGTAAATCTTTTGCCAGACCTGCTGAGTGACTTCAGAACTCTCTGTTTTTAGATCAGATTTACGGAGTTTGCAATAGTTTATTTCTCTTACACCTAAGGGTGATTTGATCAACTTTTCTAGGATGATGAAGGCATTAAATTGTGTTCCTCCAGGTGGCTTGTTTTAACTGAATAGTTTAGGGAGCATCATGATATGAAGTAATGTAAGGCTAGAACAAGGTTAGGAATCAAGATGTGGTTCTTTTTTTGATTCACTACATTCCTTCAAGTGAGAGTTCGATCCATTTCTGACAGGGGTGGTGATCACTGTGTAGAATTTGCACAGCGGTTGAATGTGCATTATTTCATGTAGATCAGAAGAAATTTCCTTATTTTTTGCACCCGAACTGGTCCAGGTTTTAATCTGCTCTTCCCAAGATGATCATATAAACTTTAGCTTGGTGTGGGGAGGGCATACATTATGCAAGTATTGCAGTTGTGGGGATGAGGCTAGATAGGGCCAAGGGCCATTTCTTGCTGTTAAGTTTGGAAGGTTGGGGACTTCAGACTGATTTATTTCCCCTCCTGATCAACTGGTGCTTTAGTTGGGAACAGCTAACCACAGACTGACTTAGTGGGCAAGTACTTGGCAAATGCAATATAATGTGGATAACCGTGAGGAAATCCATTTGTTCGTAAAAACAGGAAGGCAGGTTATTAGCTGAATGGTGGCAGTTTAGGAAAAGGTGAGGTGCAATGAAACCTGGGTGACATGGTGGAACAGTTGCCGAAGGTTGGCATGAAGATATAGCAGGCAGTGAGGAAAGCTAATGGCATGCTGGCCTTCATAGCAAGAGGACTTGAGTATCAGAATAAAGATGTCTTGCTGCAGATATATAGGACCTTGGTGAGGCCACACCTTGAGTATTGTGTGCAGTTTGTTCTGTTAGTCTGAGGAAGGACATTCTTGCTAAAGAAGTAGTCCAGCAAAGACTCACCAGACTGATTCCCAGGTTGGCAGGACTGACATACGAATAAAGATTGGATTGACTGGGATCACTGGAATTTAGAAGAATGAGGGATGATCTCATATAAACATATCAAAATTCTGATGGGACTGGACAGGCTAGATGTGGGAAGAATGTTCCCAGTATTGGTGAAGTCCAGTACCAGGGGTCACAGTCTAAGGATCAGGCGTAAGCCATTCAGGACTGAGTTGAGGAAGAATTTCTTCACTCAGAGAGTTGTGAACCTGTGGAATTCTCTCCCACAGGAGGCTGTTGGGGCCGGTTTGTTAGATTTTTCAGAGGAAGGTGGATGTGGCCCTTACAGCTAAAGGGATTAAGGAGGTATGGAGAGAAAGCAGGAGTGAGATACTGAGATTGCATGATCAGCCAGAATGGTGGTGCAGGCTCGAAGGGCTGAATGGCCTACACCTGCACCTATTTGCTATGTTTCTATTGGAGTTTGCAGTCTCTGTCAACAGCTGTCATTGTTCATACACTCTGAGCCGAATACCTGACATCTGTAGTCTCAGAAATAAGGTCAAGTACAAATGTAATGGAAATCCACACTGATAACCAATCATAAAAAATGATAACAAAGCACACAATGTGGGAAATTCAAATATATGTCTAAATGTCAAAGTAGATTTGGTTGCATGGTAATCAGTGTAGAACACAGTGAGGGACAGCTAAAGGCTTTTCACACAATACATTGTAAAATTAACTAATAGCTAGAACCTAGTCAACAACAACAACAACATAATTCAGGCAAGTTACTAATTGAGTGGACCCACAATGGTACAGTCCTTTCTGCTATTACACATGTTTCGTCAACACAAATTGGCTGTAACGCGATTCATGAGTAGGTGAACACTGCTTGCAAAATTTGTGAAATATACGTGTGTCGGCTATTACACGATTCCATCCCCAACGTTTTAAGTGTTGCAATGCACAAAGGAATACAATGTTCATGCCAACAGATTCTCCGCATTAACATCATATTGACTTACATGCTTTGCTGTGAAGTGCTTTTTGAGAAGTACTCGTAATTTTCACCCTTTTTTTTGCAAATTTTGCTATTACCCATAAGTATGGGAGGACAAATTAACAAGAATGTTGACAAGAAGCATCCTGGGAATAAAATTGTGGACAGTGAACGTAAAAGAAAGGCTACAACACTTGACGAGAAGCTAGATATTGTAGACCGCTTGGAACAGTAAAGAATGAACATGTGATATTGTTTGTGCAACAGGAATAAAGGAGTCTACCTTATGCACCATTAAAGACAATGCAGAAAAGATTAAAACAAGCTGTATTGCAGGAACAAGTCTGAGCGCTAGGAAAGAGATAGTAAGAATTGCCAATGCTGGAGTCAGAAATAACACAGTGTAGAGCTGGAGGAACACAGGAGGCTGGACAGCATCAGAAGAGCAGGAAACCTGACGTTTCGGATTGGGACCCTTCTTCTGAAATCATGTGAGATCATGGCCATACGAACTTGATGAGATGGTATGGCTTCTAGAAGATCAAACGAGAAAGCAACCTGGGACCAGCTTTCTCGTCATCAAAAAGAAAGCCTTATCAATTTATGAAGACCTAAAGAAAAAAGCTGAAAATCTTGCAGATGTGCCTGCCTTTAGTGTTAGTCGTAGCTGGTTCACTGGTTTTAACAACCAATATGCTTTCCATTGCATAAGGTTATTTGGTGAAGCTGCCGGCGCAGATGAGGAACATGCGATGACATTTCCTCCCACAGTGAAAAAATTGACTGAGAAAGAAGGCTACAACTTAGATTAAGTTTTCAGTTTGGATGAGGCAGGTTTATACTGGAAGCAAATGCCATCACAAACCTACATTTCTATGAATGAAGCACATGCTCCAGGCTTTAAGGTGGCAAAGGATCGTACCACTATGCGGTTGGGTGCCAATGCCAGTGGAGACTTAAAGCTTAACTCTGTTATGGTGCGTAGTTCTGCCAACCCGCGAGCCTTGAAAGGTTACCATAAGTCCTCGCTAGGTTTCTACTTTAGATCAAGCAAAGGGGTTTGGATGATGGGGCAATTTTTTCTGGCTTTATTGTTGATGTTTTCAAAGATATTTTTTAGAAATTATTGCAAGAAAAAAATTTGGATTTCAAGATTCTCCTCATTCTGGATAATGCACCAAGCCATCCTCCTACCATTGCTAAGCTTTCTGAAAATATCAGAAGTGCTATTTCTACCCCCAAACACAACCCCTCTCCTTCAACCCATGGACCAGGTGCAATAGTAGCTTTTAAAAGTTATTATTTAAGGTGCACATTTAAAAGGCTAATTGCAGTCATTGAGGGGGATAAGGACAATGGTCTTCCATTTTGGAAGAGCTTTAACATCAAGAATGCATCTAACATTATTGTGGAGGCCTGGGGTGATATCAGTAAGGATTGCTTGAATACAGTTTGACGTAAGCTTCTCCCAGATTTTATTCATGATTTTAAAGGCTTTAAACCATCAGAGGAACTCTCAAGAATCGAAGAATATTGCATTGCTTTTGCAAAGCAAGTTGGATTTGGAGAAGTTGAGAGTTAGGATGTTGAAGTGCTGCTTGAATCCCACTGCAAAGACGTCTCTAAAGCTGATCTACGACAACTTGTTGCAGAGGGGGAAGTGGAAGCTGGAGATGAAGTCCAGGATGCAGCACCATGAGAGCTTTCCACTTCTCTTTTGCCTTCAAGGGAAGTTTAGAAGCAGTCGCAGCTCTTCGAAGACCATGATTACAATGCAGAATGCAGCAGGATAACAGTTCGTGGAATAAGATCTTATTTGACATCCTATGAACATCTTTATGAAAGAAGAAAAATGGCAAAGCAGCAAAAAACTAGATGTCCTCCTTCAATTCAATCCTCAAGAAACAGTCAGAGGAGAATGAACCACAGCCATCCACTTCTAGAACATAGAACATAGAACCCCTACAGTGTGGAAACAGGCCCTTCGGCCCAACAAGTCCACACCAACCCTTGGAACATCCCACCCACACCCATCCCCCTGTAACCCACCTAAGCGACACATCACTGAACACTCTGGGCAATTTAGCATGGCCAATCTGCCTAACCTGCACATCTTTGGACTGTGGGAGGAAACCGGAGCAAACCCACGCAGACACAGGGAGAACATACAAACGCCGCATAGACAGTCGCCCGAGGGTGGAATCAAATCCGGGTCCCTGGCGCTGTGAGGCAGCAGTGCTAACCACTGAGCCACCGTGCCACCATAATCCTTCTGGATTAACTATTTTTTGTCCTAACCCTGCAACCATAACTGCACCTGAAGATGATGATGACAATGACCCTCAGCCCCTGTCTTAACATCTCAGCAACCTCAAAACCACCTTCCTCCCCCATCAAGTTATCTTCAAATTTTTTCAAGGCAAAGTGTTAAATTTACTGTATTATTTCATTATTAGATATGATCTTAACAGTTATTTAAACTGCGCCATCCTTTGTGTTAGGCTAACATAATTTGTTTCGATTTTCAGTAATATTTTTGGTGGTCTGCCCCTAACCCTATTTTTTCCAAAATCCTTGTTGTTTTTATTGCACAATTTTCTCGAGCGCGAGGTCACACAAGAGCGCAACTATTGTGTTATAGCAGAAAGAACTGTACTGGTTGCCCTGTGCAAACATTTTGGAGTGGTGCCTTCAAGTAATTGCTAGTACCCTGTTGTGAATATAGATAAGTTCTGCTGCTTATTTCAGTGGTGGGCGGGGGTGTGGAGAGAGGGTAGGTGGAACACATCTATTACTATTTGCTACTTCCTCTGTTTCTACATTTGTTCTATTATCACTGACTTTTACATTACTCCACTCTCCCCTTTCACCATTTAATCATCCCTGCCCTCCAAACCTGTCTTCTGCTATTTCTACGCAAACTATCCTTCCGTTGTGTCTACACTTATTTAAAAGCTACTCATCTCTAATCTCTTCTTCATATGATGAAAATTCACCGACCTTAAACATTTGTAAGGCAAATGTGACAGGAAGCAGGAGATTTATGCAAATATTCTATTTCTACATTCAATTCTCTATATTGAAAGAGATCCATTTGTACCACTCAAGCCAAATATCAAGGTTGATAGTTCCAACAAAACTGCATTGTATACAGTAGTGCTCTATGACATGGAGTTAGAGAGTCATTATGGCACAGGAAGAGGTCATTCAGCCCATTTGTCTATTCCTTTCAGTCCTCCCAACCCACCCCGTCAACAACCTTAAACATGTGTCCCCTGTTCCTTGAAGATTAGCAAATGAAAACAGCAACCCTGAGGAAGGGTTACTCGACCTGAAATATTGACTTTGATTTCTCCCCACATGTGCTGCCAGACCTGCTGAGCTTTTCCAGCAATTTCTGTTTTCTGTTTCAGCTTTTCTTTGTCTGCCTTATCCAAGCCTGTCATAATCTTGTATAAATCCATTACATCTCCCCTCATTCCCCCTTTTTCAATAGAGAACATCACTAAGTTCTCCAAATCAACCTTGTAGCTAAAATTTCTTACCATTAGTCTCATTAACCTTCCCACCTTCTCAAGGACTTTCTCATCTTTTCTAGTGTGCAGTGGCCATAACTGGGCACAATATTCTAGCTGAAGCCCAGCCAGTCTATATCCTGTTCCGCTGTTACTTCTGCCAAAGTGCATCACAACATATTTTTCCTCTCAAATTCCATCTCCTATTTCTCTACACATTCTTATGGCCTATCTATGTCATGTTGCAATTCATTCATATCATCCCCACTATCAGGCATTCCTTCACTTTTAGCATCATTGGCAAATATTGAAATTTTACTCGGATTGTAGTGTCCAATCATATGTATATATAAAAAAATCAGAGTTCCTCAAGCCTTTGGAAATATCAGCCTCCAGTCTAGAAGAGAAAACATTCACAGCAACTTATTTGTTTCTTTCCTTTAGCCAACTTTATTATCCAAGCTGACACTCGCTCCCTATTCCACGAGGCCAAATTTTTTTAACCAACATTTCACATGTTAATCATTCGAATACAAGCTGGGTTGGATGTGAACTGTATAAGGAGCATATGAATTGGAAGGGGTCCAATATTCTGGCGGGCAGGTTTGCTACTGCTATTCGGAAAACTTTAAATTAGTAAGGTGGGTAGGGGCGTTAGTGAGAAAAGAGATAAGTGTGAGCTGAGAAGACGAGCAAGTCAAATAGTCAAGGCAGGCAAGAGCAAGGCAGAGAACAAGGTAAAACTGATTAATTAAACTGCACTTATATTAATGCAAGGGGCGTGTCAGGTAAAGCAGATGAATCCAGGGCACAGTTGGGAACATGAGACTGGGTTATCATAACTATTACTGAAACATGAGTGAGGGATGGTTGGGACTGGCAGCTTAATGTTCCAGAGTATAGATGCTATCGGAAGGATAGAGGGGCGGAGCAAGACAGGAGGGGGAGTGGTGTTTTTGTTTAGGGGTAGCATTATGGCTGTACGTAGCGAGGATATTCCTGGGAGTACGCCCAGTGAAGTTATTTGGGTGGAACTGAGAAATAAGAAAGGGATGATCACCTTATTGGGATTGTACTACAGATCACCCAATAGTCAGAGGCGAATTGAGAAGCAAATTTGTGAGGACATCTCAGATAACTGTAAGAATAATAGCGCTGTGATGGTAGGGGATTTTAACTTTTCAAACATAGACTGGTACTGCCATAGTGTTAAGGGGTTGGATGGACAAGAATTTGTTAAGTGTGTACAAGAATTTTCTTATTCAGCATGTGGATGTACCTACTAAACAAGATGCAAAACCTGACCTACTCTTGAGAAATAAGGCAGGGGCAGGTGACTGAGGTGTCAGTGGGGAAAGCACTTTGGAGCCAGTGACATTAATTCTTTTACTTTTAAAATAGTGATAGAATAGGTTAGACCGGATCGAAAAGTTAAAGTTCTAAATTGGAGTAAGGCTAATTGTAACGGCATTGGCAAAGAATTTCAAAACTTGATTGGGGGCAGCTAATTACAGGAAAGGGGACATGGGACAATGGAATCCTTTCAAAAATGAGGTAATAAGAGTCCAGAGACGTATATTAGGGTGAAGGGCAAGGCTGGTAGGTGTAGGGAATGCTGGATGACTAGAGAAATTGAGATTCTGTTCAAGAAAAAAGAGGCATAGGTTAGATATAGACAACAGAGATTGAGCAAATTGCTAGAGGAGTATAAGGACAGTAGGAGTACACCTAAGAGGGAAATCAGGAGGGCAAAAAGGAGACATGAGATAGCTTTGCAAATAGGGTTAAGGAGAATCCAAAGATACCCAACAATACATTAAGGACAAAAGAGCAACTAAGGAGAGAGTAGGGCCCCTTAAAGATCATCACCATAGCAGCATTCAAGAAGCACTTGGACGAATATATGAATAGGAAGGGAATAGAGGGATCTTGTAAGTGAAGACAGTTTTAGTATGGAAGGGCAAAACATGTCAGCATAGGCTTGGAGGGCCGAAGGGCCTGTTCCTGTGCTGTATTGTTCTTTGTTCTTGTTTGAACAAGGTGGCCAATGTGTGGAACTGCAGGAAATGGGTAAGATACTAAACGAGTATTTTGCATCAGTATTTACCATGGAGAAGGATATGGAAGATAGAGACCTTAAAGAAATAAATAGTGATATCTTGAAAAATGTCCATATTATGGAGGAGGAGGTATTGGATATCTTAACATGCATAAAGATGGATAAATCCTCAGGTGTATCCCAGAACTTTGTGGGAAGTTAGGGAAGTGATTACTGGGCCCCTTGCTGAGATATTTGTATCATTGATAGCTACAGGTGCGGTGCCAGAAGACTGAAGGTTGGCTAACGTGATGCCACTATTTAAGAAAGCTGGTAGGATAAAACCAGGGAACCATAGACCAGTGAGCCTGACATCAGTGGTGGGAAAGTTGTTGGAGGGTGTCCTGAAGGGCAGGATTTAAATGCATTTGGAAAGGCAAAGACTGATTAGGGATAGTCAAGGTGGCTTTGTGCTTGGGAAATCATGTCTCACTAACTTGAGTTTTTTAAAGAAGTTACAAAGAAGATTGATGAAGGCAGAGTGATGGGCTTTGTCTACATGGATTTCAGTACGGCTTTCGACAGGGTTTCACATGGTAGACAGGTTAGCAATGTTAGATCACATGGAATCCAGGGAAAGCTAGCCATTTGGATACAAAATTAGCTCGAGGGTATGAGACAGAGGGTGGTGGTAGAGGGGTAGTAGGAACTGCAGATGCTGGAGAATCTGAGATAACAATGTGTAGAGTTGGATGAACACAGCAGGCCAAGCAGCATTATGCTGCTTGGCCTGCTGTGCTCATCCAGGTCTACACCTTGTTTTCTCATGGTGGTAGAGGGTTGATTTTCAGAATGGAGGCCAGTGACCAGTAGTGTGCCACAAGGATCAGTGCTGGGTCCACTGCTTTTTGTCATTTATATAAATAATTTGGATGTAAGTACAGGAGAAATGGTTAGTAAGTTTGTAGATGACATCAAAATTGATGGTGTAGTGGATAGCCAAGAAGGTTACCTCAGAGTACAATGGGACCTTGATCAGATGGACCAATGGGCTGAAGAGTTGCAGATGGGATATAATTAGATAAATGTGAGATGTTGCATTTTGGTAAGGCAAATCGGAGCAGGACTAATACACATAATAGCAGTGTCCTGAGGAATGTTGTTGAACAAAGAGACATTGAAGGTGGAGTCGCAGGTAGACAGAGTAGTGAAGAAAGCGTTTGGTACATTTGCCTTAATTGGTCAGTGCATTGAGAAAAGGAATTGGGGTGTCATGTTGCGGCTGGTTGGTTTGGCCACTTTTGGAATACTGTGTTCAATTCTGGCCTCCCTGTTAAAGGAAAGATGTTGTGAAACTTGAAAGGGTTCAGAAAAGATTTACAAGGATGTTGCCAGAGTTAGAGGATTTGAGCTACAGGGAGAGGCTGTGTAGGTTGGGGCTATTTTCCTTGGAGCATCAGGAGCTGAAGGGTGACCCTACAGATGTTTATGACAGGCATGGATAGGGTAAATAGCCAAGGTCTTTTCCCAGGGTTGGGAAGTCTAAAACTAGAAGGTATAAGTTTAAGGTGAGAGTAAAAATTTAAAAGGGACCTAAGGGGCAACATTTTCATGCAGAGAGTGGTGCATGTATGGAATGAGCTGCCAGAGGAAGTGGTGGAGGCTGGTACAATTACAACATTTAAAAGGCATCTGGATGAGTACGTGAATAGGAAGGGTTTAGAGAGATATGGGCCAAATGCTGGCAAATGTGACTGGATGAATTTAGGATATCTGGTTGGCCTGGATGTGTTGGACCGAAGGGCCTGTTTCCATGCTGTATAACTCTTTGACAATATGACATGCAATTGTCACACAGTTCTTAAAATCCCTATACACAAAACCATTACATTTTGTCCAACAACCTTCTCTATTATTTTATCAAAAAGTCCCATTAATTTAAGCACAATCTGCCTCTTACAAATCCATGGTCTCTCTCTTCAATTCATTGTTCCTCAGATGCTTGGTCAATGCTTCTCTTATCATTGTTTGCAAAACTTAAGCAAACTGATTGATCTGTAGTTATTAAAAATTTATTTCCACTTATCTTGTGTGTACTCTTCTGGCATCTCTCCCACACGTAGGCATGTAGTGAAATCTGGGACAAGCCCTTTGGCTATCGGCATCCCCTCATCTAAGTATATGTAACCCACTTTCTCCATGAAAGACCCATCCCACCACTTACCATTTACGTGCCAGTAGCTGATTTTTGAGTTCCCGTTATGTTAATTGACATTCTTTTCTTGTATCCAATCTTAGATATCTTATTTCCTTCTTTTTCGCTTAACCTGCTCAAGTTATTGTATTTGGTGCCATTGTTACATGTAGAATTCACATGCCATGCACATTCACCCTCTCTTTGTTGTTTCATGTATATTCTCCATCTCCCTCGCTCATGTGAGAAATCCTGACTTTGCTTTCAATACATTTCTCCTTTGTAGGAATATACATAGAAACATAGAAGATAGGAGCAAGAGGAGGCCATTCGGTCCTTTGAGTCTGCTTCATCATTCTTCATGATCATGGCTGATCATCCAACTCTATAGCCTAATCCTGCTTTTTCCCCGTAACCTTTGATCCCATTCGCTCCAAGTGCTATATCTAGTCACCTCTTGAATAGATTCAAAGTTTTGACATTAACTACTTCCTGTGGTAATGAATTCCACAGGCTCACACTCATTGGGTGAAGAAATGTCTCCTCATCTCCATCCTAAATTGTCTACCCAAAACTCCAACCATCTTCTTAAAAGCCATCCATTGTTTTGTCCCAGAGTTCCTGTCAGTGCTTGGTTCAATTTCACTTTGCTCAGATTCCCTCTTATTCCATGAAGGTCATCTCATGAATTCTCAACCTGCCATTATTTTCATCATAGTCTTCCTTGGTCTGCTCCCTTTTCTATGTCCTCAATTTGTGCACCTTACTCATACTATCTGCCTCTATTCTCCTGTGCGCCCTTTAAGCCTGTATAACGATGTTGACCAATCTCCTCCAAAAGTTTCATTTTTAGACCACACAGCCTCATTGCTGTGAAGTGAACACTAGCTCAGATCAGTTTTTCCTTGTTGAAATAGAAGCTTTGAATTCTGGCTTTCTCTTTCTTTAGTACAGAGGTATGGCTGTTTGCATCAATTGAACAGCTAGGAAATATTTGCATATTCAAAACTGACACATTTATTTTGCTTTGAAAACATGTTGCGTAGGGAGATTTTCTGCTTGATCAGTAGAGCTTCACTAAAGGGAAACATATGCTTGAGGTTCGGACATCAGCGTGTTATGGCTAGATACAGGACTAAATAGATTACTTGATGCTATGCTTTGTAACATTGAAGACAGGGCTGGTGGCGGGTAGAGTGAAGTGTTATCAGATTGCTTTCTATATAATCTTTAAATGCAAAGTTAGATACAAAGTCAGAATTTTGTGATAAACTTTACTCAGTTTTATAATCAAACACCATGAACTATGTTTTGTTTAGAAGGGCGTGGTCTGCTGACAAGACGACACAAATTTTTTCTTCCTCATTCTGGAGAGAAAATAAATGTGGTTAATGTGCATTTAACCTATCAAAATCTTTGATGCCTTTAAACACCTTAATCATATCAACTTCAACCTCCTGCAATGACCAGAATACAAACCCTCTTCTGGCAGCTGGACAGACATAGGACCATCGGAATTAGGAGCAGGAATAGGCAACCAGCCCTTTGAGCCAACTCCAACATTTAACATGATCATGGCTGCTCTTATCCTGGTCTCAACTCTACTTTCCTGCCAGCTCCCCATAGCCCTTTATCCCGCTCTTCGTCAGAAATGTTTCTATTTCTTTCTTGAATGTGTTGATTGATTCTGCCCCCACTGCTGTCTGGGGCTGTGCGTTCCACAGATTCACATCCCTCTGAGAGAAGTAGTTTCTTCACTCACTCTATATTTTTGACATCTTGTTCAGGACTGTCCCATAAAAGTCATAGGATCCCTACAGTGTGGATGCAGACCATTCGGCCCATTGAGTCTACACCAAATCTCCGAAGAGCATTTCAGCCAGACCTGCTCCTTTATCCTATCCCTCTGCGTAACCCTGCATTTCCCATAGCTAACCCACCTAGCCTGCACATCCCTGCTCTCTATGGGCAATTTAGCATGGCCGATCCATCTAACCTGCACATCTTTGGGCTGTGGGAGGAAACTGGAGCACACCCACACAAACACGGGGAGAATGTGAAAACTTCACACAGTCGCCTGAGCGTGGAATCAAACCTGGGTCCCTGGAGCTGTGAGGCAGCAGTGCTAACCACTGAGCCACCCATGGGAGAACATAAGGGGAACATCTGTTCCCTTGTCAATACCCTTTATATTTTTATATACTTCAATAGATTCCCCCCTCCTTCTTCTGAACTCCAGCAAGTACAAGCCCAAGCTATACAGCTGCTCCTCATATGACAGCCCTTTCACCCCTAGGGTCAAAGTGATGACTCTGTCTTCACTCTTTCAATCTGAATTTGAAACTCCAGGACATTCTTGGAAGAAGTGATCACAGTGTCCTTAACTGCAATCCTTCTTCATTACATAATACCAAACCTAAAGCAATCAGTTCCCTGGCTGGCTCCATGACATGTTGGTCTAAGAAACAATCCCTCACACACTCTATGACTCGTGATTTGACACATCAAGCTCTGAACTGCAGCCATTGAGAGGTTAATGTCTCCTTCTTGAAGTGTGATGTCCAGACGTGAACATAATAGTCAGTGTAGAGGTCTGACTAAGAAGCTGAAACAACTGAAGCATCACTTTTATATTCAACTCCCTTGAGATTTAGTGTCATAGAATCGTAGAAGTTTACAGACCCTTCAACCCATGTTACCCAGTTTTCACAGCTAATCTAGTCCCATTTGCCTACATTTGCTCCATATCCCTCCACACCTATCCCATCCATGTACCTGTCCAAATATTTCGTAAATAGCAAAATTGTACTCACATCCACCTCTACCCCAGGCAGCCCATTCCAGACACTCACCACCCTCTGTGTGAAAGAATTGCCCATCTGGACCCTTTTGTATCTCTCTCCTCTCACTGTAAACGTACGCCCTCTAGTTTTAGACTCCCCTACCATGGGGAAAAGCTGTTAGCTACCTACCTTATCTGTGCCTTTCATGATTTTGCAAACCTCTATAAGGTCATCCTTCAGACTTCTATACTCCAGGTAAAAAAGCCCCAGCCTATCCTTATAACTCAAACTTTCCATTCCAGGTAGCAACCTAGTAAACTTTTCTGCACTCTTTTGTGTTTAATAGTATCTTTTCTATAGTAGGGTGACCAGAACTGTACGCAATTCTCCAAATGTGGCCTCACCAACATCTTGTACAGCAGCAACAAAACATCTCAACTCCTTTACTCAATTATCGTAGAATCCCTAAAGTGTGGGAACAGGCCATTCAGCCCAACAGGTCCACACCACCCCATCCCCCTACAACTCTGCATCGCCCATGTCTAATCCACCTAATTTACACACCCCTGGCACTACAGTATGGCCAATCCATCTAACCGGCACATCTTTGGACTGTGGGAGGAAACCATGGCTCCCAGCGGAAACCCACACAGACATGGGAAGAATGTGCAAACTCCACACAGACAGTCACACGAGGGTTGGAATTGAACCTGGGTCCCTGGAACTGTGAGGTAGCAGTGCTAACCACTGAGTCACTGTGCCACATGATATAGGAGTGTTCTATAATACTCCCTCAGGCCCTACCATTGACTGTGTAAGTCCTGTCCTGGTTTGACCTAGCAAAATGCAATACCTTGTATTTTTCTAAATTAAACACCATCCGCCATTCCTCAGTCCACTAGCCCAGTTCATTAAGATCTTACTGTATTCCCAGATAATATTCTTCACTGTCCACTATACCACTAACATTGGTGTCATCCACAAACTTACTAACCATGCTTCCTAAATTCTCATCCAAATCATTTATATAAATGACGAATAACAGTGGACCCAGCATTGATCTCTGTAGCACACCCCTGGTCATAGGCCTTCAGTTTGAAAATCAACCCTCTACCACCATACTTTGTCTTCTACCTTCAAACCAATTTTATATCCAATTGGCCAGCTCTCCCTGGGTCCCATGAGATTTAACCTTACTGAACAACCAAGTATGATGTACCTTGTCATAGGCCTTGCTAAAGTCCATGTAGACACAACACATGCTGACTGTCCCAAATGAGATCTTTCTTCTCCAAATTCCTATCTCTCAGAATTCCTTCTAACAACTTACCTGCCACAGACATTAGGCTTACCAGTCTGTAGTTCCCAAGCATTTCCCTGTAGCCTTTCTTAAATAATGACACAACATTAGCCACCCTCTAACCTTTGAGTACTTTACCCGTGGCTGTCGATGATACAAATATCTCGGCTAGGGGCTGCACAGTTTCCTCCCTAGCCTCTCACAAAGTCCTGGGATGTACTTCATCAGGTCTAGGGGATTTATCTACCTTAATACATTTTTAAGACTTCCAACATTTCCTCTTCTGTAATGTGGACTCCCTTCAAGACATCACTAATTATTTATCCAAGTTCCCTAGCATCCATGCCTTTCTCCAAGGTAGATACTGATGAGAAATATTCATTTAGGATCTCACCCATTTCTTGTGGCTCCACATATGAACCTTGTTAATCTTTAAGAGGCCGTCTTCTCTCTCTAGTTACTCTTTTGACCTCCATGTACTTGTAGAATCCCTTTGGATTTTCTTTTACCTTATCTGCCAAAGCCATCTCGTGTCCCCTTTTAGCCCTCCTCATTTCTCTCTAAGTGCACTCTGACACCCTCTACACTCCTCAAGGAATTCACTTGATCCCAGCTGCCTACACATGTCACATGCCTCCTTCTTTTTCTTGACCAAGGCCTCAATAACTCTTGTCATCCAGGGTTCTCCACTCCCACCAGCCTTTCCCTTCACTCCAACAGGAATATGTGGGCCATGAATCCTCATTATCTCACTTTTGAAAGTTTCCCATTTACCAGACTTCCTTTTGCCTGCTAACAGCCTCCCCCAATCAACTTATGACAGTTCCTGTCTAAGACCATCAAAAATGGCCTTGCCCCAATTTGGTATTTAACTAGTGGACCAGACCTATCCTTTTCCATAGCAAAAATTAAAACTAATGAAATTATGGTCACTGGTCCCAAAGTGCTCCCACACTAACACTTCCGTCACTTTCTCTGCCTTACCTTCTCAAGAGGAGGCCAGGTTATGCCCCTTCTCTAACAGGGCCATTTATATACTGTACGAGAAATTCTTCCTGAACACATTTAACAGATGGCATTCCACCTAAGCCCTTAACATTATGGCAGTCCCAGTCGATATTAGGGAAGTTAAAATCCCCTGCTATTACAACTCTATTATTCTAGCAGCTATCTGCAATCTCCCTACCTACTTGCTCCTCAACCTTCCGCTGACTATTGGGGCACTTATAGCATAATGCTATCAAAGACATCTCCACTTTTTTATTTCTCAGTTCTACCCATACAGACTCAGTGGACAAACTGTCAAGGATGTCCTCTCTCAGTACTGCCATGATGCTCCCCCTTATCAAAAATTCAAGTTCCCCTCCTCTCCTGCCTCCCCTTCTATCCTTCCTAAAGCACCTGTACCCTGAAACATTAATCTGCCTGTCCTATCTCTCCCTCAGCGATATAACCCAGTCCCATGTTCCTGTCCATGTCCTGTGTTCATTTGCCTTCCCTGTCATACCATTTGCATTGAAATAACTGCCGTTTAACCCAGATTTCTGTTGTTTCCTGTCGTGCTCTTGCCTGCCCTGTCTAGTACTAAGGTTACCAACACTGCCTTTACTATTTAACTTGCTCTCATTAACTTCTGTACAGTCCTCAACTTCCTCTTTTGTCTCCCCACTGCCAGACTAGTTTAAACCCTCCTGAATGGCTCTAGCAAATCTCCCTGCCCAGGATATTGGTCCCCCTCCAGTTCAGGTGCAACCCATCCCTCTTGTACAGGTTACCTCTATCCCAGAAGAGATCTCAATGATCCAAGAGTCTGAATCCCTGCCACGTGCACCAGCTCTCAGGCCATGCACTGTAAGTAGTTCAGAAATTACTACCCTTGACACCCTTCTGACTAACTCCCTCTACTCACTCTTCAGGGCCTCATCCCTTTTCCTACCTATGTTGTTCATACCAATATGGACAATGTCCTCTGGCTGCTCACCCTCCCCCCTTAAGGGGGCTTTTTATTATTAATTCATTCACGGGATGAAGGCATCGCTGGCTAGGCAGTGATTATTGCACATCCCTAATTGTTTCAGAGGGCAGTTAAGAGTCAACCACATTGCTGTGGGTCTGGAGTCACACGTAGGCCAGACCAGGTAAGGATGGCAGTTTCCTTCCCTAAAGGGCATTAGTGAACCAGATTGGTTTTACCAACAATTGGCAATGGATTCATGGTCATCATTAGATTCCCAATTCCAGATATTTTTATTGAATTCAAATTCCACCATCTGCCAAGGCAGGATTTGAACCTGGGTCCTCAGAACATTATCTGGGCCTCTGGATTAATAGTCCAGCGATAATACCACTAGGTCATCATCTCTCCTTGCTTTATGCAACTGCTCAGAGGTGTTCTCGACCCTAGCACCAAGGAGGCAATACACCATCCTGGAGTTTCGAATGTGGCCTCAGAAATGCCTTTCTGTGTCCCAGACTAGTAAGTCCCCTGCCATTAGTGCTCACAGGAACTTTGCTCACCCTTGCTCTACTGCAGAGCCAATTGTGGTGTCGCAGGCCTGGCTGCTGCTGTTCTGCTCCCCTGAGAGGCTATCCTTCCTCCCCACAACAGTATCCAAAACTGTATAGCTGTTAGAGAGAGGAGTAGCCATTAGAGACTCCTGCACTACCTGCCTGCTTCTCCTGACGGTCATCCATCTGAACCTGCAGTGTGACCACCTTCCTGTAACAAGTATCTATTGCACTCTCTGAACCCCACTCCTCCCGGTATGCTCCTCAGTGTGTCTGACCGCCACTCCAACCAAATGACGCATCTGTGAGGAGCTGCGCCGGTCACACTTCCCGCAGACATAGTCGTCAGATACACTAGAGTGTTCTCTGATCTCCCACATCTAGCAAGAGGAGCATACCACTGCCCTAATTGCCATCTCATTTTGTTAAATTTGCATCCACCTTATTGACATTCCTGTGCACTGCGTTTGTAGACATGTGCCGAAATCCCTTTGCTCCTCCAAACTTCACGAACTCTCATCATTTAAATGCCCTATTTTGTTTCCTCAGATACAAAGCGCTGATCTTAGAATTCCCACATTCAACTCCACTTGTCAATTAGCCTGTCAACTCTTTGGTGTCATCCACAAAATGTTACAGTCAAAACTATGATGGTGCAATATTTGAAACTTGTGTCATCAGTTAAACATTTCCTGCACACTTACAGCTCAAAGACTTTTGTCCTCAAAAGTTCTGGAAGTCTCAACCAATAACAGGACATGAAATGCAAAGTTAAATCAGAATCTTGTGATAATTTCCAGGCAGTTTTATTATTGAACGCTGTGAACTACATTCTCTTAAATAAGTGTGATCTGCTGACAAGAAGACACAAAATTTACGACTTTCTGGTCTCAATATTGAGTTCAACGCCTTCAAACTGTGAATCCATTCCTTCTCTTTCTTTCAGTTTTTACTTGTTACATTCTCTGTCACTGTCTCTCCCCTGTTCCCCCCGACTCCAGTGGGACTGTGTATTCCTTTCCACTTTGACAGTTAGACACACCATTGTTCTGCTATTCTCACTTTCCGATCACTTAATCTGAACTATCAACATCCTTTCTCCCCTAGCACTCCAACTCACTCTCCCCCCAACTATTGCATAAATCCTGCTCTCTCCACACTTCACGTCAGCTCTGATGAAGAGTCATCTAAACTTGAAACGCTAGCTTGCTCTCTCTCCATGGATGCTGCCTGACCTGCTGTGATCTCCAGCATTTTTTGTTTTCAGGTCAGATTCCAGCCTCTGCAGTAATTTACTCCTACAAAATGATTCTTGCTCACTCTAGAGAAAAAAAAAATGTGATGGGACCAGTAGACTGTCAGCCCAGTTGGCTTTGTGCATTGAGATTGAATTGGAAAACACAGATGAAATGTGTCAACTCAGATTTAGATGGAGAAGTAAATGGAGGGAAAAAGAATGAGATAAAGAAAGAGAGACAAAAAAAAGAAACATTGAAAGGAAAAGTTCAAAAAATAGCCTGTTATGTCTTTCAAAAGAAGAGGTTCAAAGAGGCTATTACATTAATAAATGAGCCAGAACAATTTAAATATATTCTTATTTGGGATAGACTGGATTATTCAATCCCTACTGTGTGGAATCAGGCCAATTGGCCCATCAAGTCCACACCAACCCTCTGAACAGCATTCCACCCTGACCTACCTCCTACCCTATCCCTGGGACTCTGCATATCCTACGGCCAATCTGTCTAACCTGCACATCATAAGCATAGCCAATCCAGCTAGCTTGCTCATCTTTGCACAGTGGGAGGAAACTGGAGCAAACCCATGCAGGCACAGGGAGAATGTGCAAACTTCACACAGACAGTTGCCCAAGGGTTGGAATTGAACCTGAGTCCCTAGTGTTGTGAGGCAGCAGAGCTAACCACTGAGCTACGATGCCACCCATAAGTTACATCACGTCAGTAAGTTATCATGTTGTTAAAACGTTCATCAGAAGACAGGGAGGAAAAAGACTGGAAAACAAAAGGAAATACAAATTAATCTTTTGATATAATTTTGAGTGGAATTGGATGCTCACCCTGGATGAGACATATAAATGCCAGGGTCCAGTGTGATGTGTTCATGGTGCAGATCTCACCCTCGATGGGACAATCAGACGGGGACAATCAGACTCATTGACACCTGCACAATAGACAAGGGATGACAATGAACAAAGAGATGATTTACAACTGGCTTAATATTGGATGCTGAGTGAACTGCTACATCTATCAGAACAAGGACTGGACTCTCATTGTACTTGTGGACTTTCGTCTATGTTTACCACCTCATTCAGATTGTTACAGTATCTCAGTAGCTACTGTAATTAAGAAAGACTTCAATGTTGACTATTGCCTTATTTCTTTATTTTTCTACTTATTCTGTAAAGTAATGCTTGACTTTTTAATTCTACTTCTCTTTCCACTTTTTACCTAAGCTTTTTGTACCTGGGTACCTTGGTACTTAAGATGGCATCCTGTGTGACGACATTATATATATTTCACTGTACTCCTGTATTTTTGCACTTGAATGCTCAGAACAATAAAGTATAAATCTAAATCTAAATCTAAAACCTCTGCAATCAAATTATTCAGGTTTAAAAAAAAAACGTCCCCAGGAAAGAATTTATTTCTGGACCCTGCTGGGAGCAATCCAGGAGGAAATTTCACTGAGGTGTGCAAGAAGTGATGTATTTCTTAAAAAACAAAGTCTTCATACCCTTTCATAAATTGATCAGAGAAATATTGGAGATGATGGAATAAAGGCTGCCAGATGCTCAGGAGGTGGGAGGTCATGGACTGAAGTCTCCAAGTTTTTACTCAAACAAATGTGGCAGAGTAAGAAATGTTTGGCGGGATATGGGCTAAGTGCAGGCAGGTTGGACTAGTTTAGTTTGGGATTATGGCCTGGTTGGACTGAAGCATCTGTTTCCATGCTATATGACTCTATGATCTGGAGGGGGAGTGAGGGAGACTCAATCATGCCTGGAGAGCAATGTCTGCTCTTCCGTAGCAGTGTGTTCATATAATCAATTATGCTAGTAAAGCACGAGTGAGGATGAACACTCGGTATGCCAGACAGCTTCCTTTTACTGTCAAAGCTGTGGCGCAGGGCATTGCATAAAGCTTGGAGCATATCCTTCCATCGGGTATGATGGCCAACTCCAGAGTTGTACTTGTGGGCCCAGTTGAAATACAATGGTTAGTGGTCACCATTTCACCTCCCACTGCAGCACAAATTGGACTCATCCATTTGTCTGAGCGCTGCTGTGAAAGCTGCCATCAAAGTGTGTTTATTTTAACTCATACACAGGATGTGGACATCACTGACCAGGCCAGAATTTATTGCCCATTGTTAAGAGTCAACCACATGACTGTTGGCCTGAAGTCACATGTGAGCCAGACTGGGTAAGGATGACAGATTTCCCTCCTTAAAAGTCATTAGTAAACCAGATGGGCTTTTCCTGACAATCAGCAACAGTTTCACAGTCATCACTGGGACTCTTAATCCCAGATTTCATTTTTTACCGAATTCAAATCTCACCATCTGCCATGGCAGGATTTGTACCTGTGTCCCCGGCACGTTACCTGGGATTCTGAGGGAGGCAAGGGCCTAGTGGTATTATCGCTGGACTGTTAATCCAGAGACCCAGATACCACCCTGGGGATCCAGGTTCAAATCCTGTCATGGCAGATGATGGAGTTTGAATTCAATAAAAAAAAAATATACTTTTGGAATTAACAGTCTAATGATGACCATGAATCCATTGTCGATTGTCATTAAAAACTCATCTGGTTCACTAATGTCCTTCAGGGAAGGAAACTGCCATCCTTACGCGGTCTGGCCTACATATGACTCCAGACCCACAGCAATGCGGTTGACTCTTAACTGCCCTCTGGGCAATTAGGGATGGACAATAAATGCTGCCCAGTCAGCGACACCCTCATCCCATGAAAGAATCAAAAAAAATTTAGTAGTCCAGTGATAATACCACAAGGCCATTGTCTGAAGCTCAGTGCACTTTCATCATGGCTGTGGATCTCATGGCCCAAAGGAAGCTGTCATTGTAGTCAGGAAACCTGTGCTCTACTCAGGTTGACAAAGTTGGTAAGTATGATCTTGAGTGTGAGTGGCAGTGGCTAGATGCAGTTGAGACTCACTGTTCTGTCTTGGGATGCCAGCATATGTGCCCCTACCATTGGCACCATATTGTTGCTTCTCAGCAGGCATCCCAGATGGCAGACTCCGATCCTGAGCTAAAAAAACAGAAGTTGCTAGAAAAGCTCAGCAGTTCTGTCAGCCTCTGTGAAGAGAAACCAGAGTTAACGTTTCGGGTCTGGTGTGACCCTACCTCAGAACTGTCGGTTTATATGCAGAAGATGGGGTGGGGGGTGGGGCTAAGGAGTAAATGATACGTGGGGATGGAGCCCAAAGAGAGAGAAGAGCAGTTGGACAGACAAAGGAGTAGATCTGTCTAGGAGGGTGAAAGGCTGTTAATGGAGATTGTAAGTGGCTAACAATAGGTAGTGCCTAATAGCAGACTATGTGATTACAAGACCTGGTGTGTGGGGTAGGGGCTGGGACATGGGAGAGTTCAGGCCCTAAAATTATTGAACTCAACATTGAGTCTGGAAGGCTCCAGGGTCCCCAGGCGGAAAATGATGTGCTGTTCTTCCAGCTTGCGTTAAGCTTCGCTGGAACACTGCAGCAAGTCAGAGACAGAAATGTTGGCCAGGGAATAGGGTGGTGCGTTAAAGTGGCAGGCAACAGGAAGCTCAGGGTCTTTTTTGCGAGCAGAATGTAGATGCTTTGTGAAGTAGTCACCCAGTCTACTTTTTGTTTCCCCGAGGTAGAGGATACCACATTGTGAGCAGCAAATGCAGTTAGATTAGATTCTGGGAAGTGCAGGTGAAGTGCTGCTTCACCTGGAAGGTATGTTTGGGCCCTTGGATCCTGGGGAGGGAGGAAGTAAATAAGCAGATGTTACACCTTCACCAGTTGCAGGGGAAGGTGCCGTGGGGCTGTGGGGGAGTGTTTGCGGTGAAGGAAGCGTGGACCAGGGTGTCCCGGATGGAAAAGTCCCTGCAGAAAGTGGACAAGGGAGGGGAGGGGAATATGTGTCTGGTGGTGGCATCTCGCTGGAGGTGGTGGAAATGGCGTCAGATGATCTTCTGGATGTGGATGCTGGTGGGATGGTAGGTAAGGACTAGGGGACCCCTATTGCTGTTGCAGGAGAGAAGAGAAGGGGTGAGGGCGGAAGTGCGGGAGATGGGTCGGGCCGGTTGAGGACCCTGTCGACGAAGGTGCTGGGGAATCCTCGGTTAAGGAAGAAGGTGGACATTTCGGAGTCTTCCTTGTCAAAGTTGCCCTCATCTGAACATATGCGACGGAGATGGAGGAACTGAGAGAATGGGATGGAGTCTTTACAGGAAGTGGGGTGTAAGGATGTATGGTCCAGGTAACTGGGAGTCAGTGGGTTTGTAATGGATATTAGTGGCCAGTCTATCCCCAGAAATGGAAACAGAGATGTCGAGGAAGGGAGGAGTCAGAGATAGACCAGGTGAAAGTGAGGGCAGGGTGGAAATTGGAAGCAAAATCAATGAACATTTCTAATTCCGGTCGAGAGAAGGAAGCAGCATCGATGATATCATCAGTATACCGGAGAAAGAGTTGTGGGTGGTGGCCAGAATAGGACTGGAATAAGGAATGTTCCACGTACACCCACGTACCACAGACTTCCTCTGGGTGCTCTGATTTCCTCCCACAGTTCAAAGATATGCAGGTTAGGTAGATTGACCATGTTAAATTTCCCATGTACCCCTGAGGCAGGCATAACTAGGGCCCATGCAGGTACCCATGGCCACTCCTCTGACCTGAAGAAAATAAGAGGAGTTAAAAGCGAAGTTGTTGAGGGTGAGGACGAGCTCAGCCAAGCGGAGGAGGGTGGTGGTGGGTGGGGGCGGTTCAGGTCTTTGCTCCAGGAAGAAGCGGAGAGCCCTGAGACCATCCTGGTGGGGAATGGAAGTGTAAAGGGATTGCACGCCCATGGTAAAGAGGAGGCAGCTGGAACCTACAAACTGGAAGTTCCCAAGCTGGCGTAAAGCGTCAGAGAGAGCACAGATGTACGTGAGCACTGACTAGACCGGCGTGGGGGTAGAAAACCGATTCAAGGTAGGAAGAGATGAGTTCTGTGGGGCAGGATCAGGCTGAAACAATGGGTCTGCCTGGACAGTCCTGTGTGTGGATTTTTGGGAGGAGGTAGAACGAGCTGTGCGGGGTTGGGGGACTATTAGCTTGGAGGCAGTTGGGGGTCGGGGTGGGGGGCGCGGTGGGGGGGCAGTGATTGCCAGATGAAATGTGGTCCATGACTGTCATTGACACAATGGCTTGATGAGCCACGGTAGGATCATGGTCAAGGGGAAGGTAGGAGGAGGTATCTGAGAGCTGGCGCTCAGCCTCTGCAAAGGTAGACGTCAGTACGCCAGACTACAACAGCACCACCCTTATTGGCAGGCTTAATAACAAAGTCAGGGTTGGAAATGAGCGCACGGAGTGCAGTCAGTTCAGAGGGAGATAGGTTGGATTGTGTGAGGGGGGCAGTGAAATTGAGGCGACCAATGACACGTCAACGGTTCTCAATGAACAGATCGAGTGCAGATAAAAGGTCGGAGGGAGGGGTCCAGGTGGAGGGAGAGCGTTGGAGCTGGGCAAAAGGGTCTGTGGGACAAGGAAAGGACGCTTGTCCGATCCTGAGCTGGTGGAGAGCATCTCAAGGCCATCTGCACCAGCAAGACAGGAGATCAGATCATGCATGAGGGTCAATGCCTGCAGTGTATTTGTATAATTGGATATGTTGTTGGACAAAGATGCTAATAACTTTTTATTTAAATTGCAGAATCTCCTTAAGGGGTTATTACAATGTGGTTTTACATATGGGTGGCATGGTAGCTCAGTGGTTACCATTGCTGCCTCACAGCACCAGGGACCTGGGTTCAATTCTAGCCTTGGGCAACTGTTTGTTCAGAGTTTGCACATTTGTATCTGTGTGGATTTCCTGTGGGTGCTCTGATTTCCTCCCACAGTTCAGAGATATGAAGGTTAGGTGGATTGGCCATGCTAAATTGCCCGTAGTGTCCAGGGATGTGTAGACTAGATGGATTAGCCAAGGGAAATGCAGGGTTACAGAGATCGTGTGGATTCAATGGGTTGAATAGTCTGCTTCCACACAGTGGAGATTGTATGATCATGGCTGTTAAGGTGGGAATGATCAATGGTGGTGAAGGGATGTTCCCTGAAAGGAAGAAATGCCTCCAGTCACAGAGTTGTACAGCATGGAAACAGACCCTTTGGTCCAACTCATCCATGCTGACCAGATATCCTAATTAATCCAGTCCCATTTGTTAGCATTTGGCCCATATCCCTCTAAACCCTTCCTATTCATGTATCCATCCAGATGCCTTTTAAATATTGCTATTGTACCAGAATCAGTTTTTTTTTATTCACATATTCTCCAAGATGATGTCAGCTAAATCTTTTTAAGAACAAAAGCTTAGATATGTCGTGTCTGAGATAGTAGGAACTGCAGATGCTGGAGAATCCGAGACAACAAGGTGCAGGGCTGGATGAACACAGCAGGCCAAGCAGCATCCCTCTGATCACTCAAGAAATTAACAATCAATACATTGTTATGAATGGCTGTAGTCCTGTAACATAGGCAAATGTATCGACTAACTTATGCATGACAGAGTCATACAACACAGAAACAGAATCTTTGTCCAACTCATCCATGCTGACCAAACATCCCAATCTGACCTAATCCCATTTCCCATCATTTGGCCCATATCCCTTTAAACCCCTCCTATTCATAAACCTATCAGGATTCCTTTTAAATGTTGTAATTGTACCAGCCCCCATCACTTCATCTGGCAGCTCATTCCATACACGCACCTCCCTCTGCGTGAAAAAGTTGCCCCTTAAGTCACTTTTAAATCTTTCCCCTCTCAATTTAAAGTTATGCCCTCTTGCTTTGGACTTCCCTACCCTGGGGAAAAAGACTTTGTGCACGTTGTTGGACAGTCTCACCGAGATGGAAAGATCCAGGATGCATATCGCTTCCTCATTTGCTTCGTTCACCTACTGCTTATCACAAGGTGCCTTTTATGCTCTTGGAGGCAATAGAAGCGACCTTAGTTTGGCAATATTCTGGTGGGCACAGCCAACCTGTACATCCTGCCCAGTGCACACTGGAAAGCTGCCCAGGCATCCACAGTTCCTTGGATCTCCATGCCCTTTACACGTGTTGTCGGTGTATGGGTGGATGGTAGGGGAGGAGTGAGGGAATGCGAGTGCAGGAATGTCCTCAATGAGGTCCACGTGAGGTGTCCCTGCCTCCAAGCAGCAACCCTTTCTGGCACGGGAGACTGGCTGCATATAGAAACCTTGTGGTGGTTGCCAACAGTTTGCCATGTTGTGCCACCTGCGGTCACATACCATTCCGCAAAGATAAAATGGTAGCCCTTGCAGTTCCTACAGCCCTCCATTCAGAGGATGGAAATTAGCCTACAGAGCTTTTTGTCAGCAGTTTATCATGCCTGGCATGTTTGGGAAACCCACTGTCCTGACAAAGCCATGTGGTATCTCACCCAGCTTCACCCTTCACCTATTCGGATCTGCCTGTATAGACGGATCTAGTTTCCTTCCCAAAGCATTGTAGTTGGTGGAGTTACTCAATATGTCTGCTGCTTCCAGTTCCTTGCCACTGTGACTTTGATGACCACTGGCAGTATAATGCTTTCTCTGGTGTGAGACTCCAGCCCCTGTACAACCTGCTATTACCACCTAGTTGAATCTGTGTTGCATTGGGCATTGCTCCTGGCTGGAGAGTGGGGTTGCTTTGGTGGGGGGAGGTTGAAAATGTGTGAAGTGCTCCCTCAAAACTCCTATGCCATGTTGATCCTTCTGTGGTCAGCATTTACCCTCACTCATCTTCCTCTCTACCTTTGCAGAGCTTCCTGTCTGTACCTGCTCAGCTCTATTTCTGAGCTATGCTACAGAGCCAGAGGCATACAACCCATGACCCACATGCAGCATACACACTTAGAGAAATAGTCTCTTTGCTCCTCCTCAACGCATGCTGCAACTTGCCTCAAAGCCTTCTGAAAACCGTAAGCCACAGTACTTGCTACAGCAAAGGTAAAACAAAAACACCTCTGTCGCAGAATGGATTTATTTCTCCCTTGCTGGGTTGTGAGCCTGACTGGCAAAGTGGGCATTTCTTGCCCATTCCTAATTGCTGGTGTACACAGGGGCTTGCTAGGGGCATTTCAGAGGGCAATTAAGAGTTAACCGCATTACTACAGATGATTTTGGTTTTGTTCATTTATGGGATGGGGCTGCTACAGGCTAGGCCAACATTTGTTGCCCAACCCTAATTGCACAGAGGGCATTTAAGGATCGACCACCTTGTTGTGGGTCTGAAGTCACATATAGGCCACACTGGGTGAGGATTTACTTTCCTAAAGGGTGTTAGTAAACCAGATGGGATTTTAGAACAAACAGAAGTGGTTACAGAGTTGCCATAAGAGGTGAGAGGGTAAAGATTTAAAAGGGGCCTAAAGGGTAACCTTTTTCATGCAAAGGATGGTGTGAGGAGGTGGTGGAGGCTGGTACAATTACAACATTTAAAACACATCTGGATGGGTGCCTGAATAGGAATCATTTAGAGGGATATGGGCCAAAATTAATTTAGAATATTTGGTTGGCATGGACAAGTTAGACCAAAGGATCTGTTTCCATTCTGTAAAACCAACTTTTTAAATACCAGACATTTGATTAATTTCAAATTTCACCCTCTGCCATGGAACCCATGTCACCAGATGTTCCTGATTACTAGCCTGATAACACTACCATTACACCAATGTCTCCTCCATTTGCATCCAAATGGAGGCTAAACAAATTAAGGACAGCAGATTCCCTTCCCTTAAGGCCATTAATGAACCTGATGGATGGCTGACAAGTATCAGGAGTAGTTTCAACACACCATTAGAGGATGTAGACTAATATTGCAAATTTGTTAATAGGTATTAAATTTTATCAGCAGCCTTGTACCAGCTTCCACCACCTCTTCACGCACCATGCTGTGAGAGAAAAAAACCCATGTCCCTAGAATATCAACCACAGTTTCTGGATGACTAATCCAGTGATTTAACTATTACATCATTACCACTGAAGAATAGACCTTTGTATAGCACTGGGTGGTAAACGTTAATGCTAATTAATGCCTGCTCAGCTAAGAAAGACTACACAATGTCCAGTGAGTGTACATGGAACAAGTTTGTGAAAAGTGTATCACATTATCCAGAATCTTCTCATACCATCGGCTTACATATCCCAGAATTATGTTCTGGGTTGCACAAGTGGTCAGCAGCACAGACTGTGCTATAAGGATTCCAGGTTCCAATGGAGCTCAGGAGCCCAAAACCATGGCCCATAGTGGACAGATGACATGAGACAATTCTATTCATGCTCACAAATTTGATGAATGGTGACGGGCTCAGCCCAGTTCAATGATTGGGAGCAAATTACTGCAGATGCTGGAATCTATACTGAAAACAAAAAAAAAATATGTGATCTCCAGCAATTTCCAATCCAATGAGTGTTTGATGGAAAATAGAGCAGATAAATGTTTTGGTTGAAGTGGTTGCAGCTCAGTGTTGATAAAGCTCGCAGGAGACCTCCAGCTGTAGTTGGCAGAATGGACACTTTTCTTCATTTGCCTGCCCCTGGCATCTTTCACAATGGCTGTCTGTCTCTATCTCTAAAAGCCCTTCCAAAATTGTTTCCCTCACAAATCTTGACTCCATTTTCTCCCCTTTGGTCTAGGAACTCCCTACCTATGTCCGTGACACCACCCACACTCTCCACCTCCTCCAGTACTTCCAATTCCCCGGTCCCCAACACCTCATCTTTACCATGGACGTCCAGTCCCTATACACCTGCATTCCCCATGCAGATGTCCAAAAGGCCCTCTGCTTCTTCCTGTCCCGCAGGCCCGACCAGTCCCCCTCCACTGACATCCTCATCCGCTTAGCCAAACTCGTCGTCTCCCTCAACAACTTCTCTTTCAATTCCTCCCACTTCCTACAGACAAAGTGGGTGGCCATGGGTACCCGCATGAGCCCAAGCTATGCCTGCTTCTTTGTAGGATACGTCAACAATCCCTCTTCCAAAGCTACACTGGCTCTATCCCCCACCTCTTCCTCCGTTACATTGATGACTGTATCGACGCCGCCTCGTGCTCCCACGAGGAGCTCGAACAGTTCATCCACTTCACTAACACCTTCCACCCCAACCTTAAGTTCACCTGGGCCATCTCTGATACCTCTCCCTCCTTCCTAGACCTCTCTGTCTCCATCTCTGGCATCCACCTGGAAACCGATATCCATTTCAAACCTACCGACTCCCATAACTACCTAGAATACACCTCCTCTCACCCACCTTCCTGCAAAAAGGCCATCCCCTTTTCCCAATTCCTTTGCCTCCGCCACATCTGCTCCCGAGATGAGGCATTCCACTCCCAGACATCCCAGATGTCCTCTTTTTTCAAGGACCGCAACTTCCCCTCCACAGTAGTCGAAAATGCCCTCGACCGTGTCTCCCACATTTCCCGCAATTCATCCCTCACACCCCCTACCCGCAATAACAACCAAAACAGAATCCCCCTCGTCCTCATGTACCACCCCACCAACCTCTGAATCCAACACATCATCCTCCGACATTTCCGCCATCTGCAATCTGACCCCACCACCAAAGACAGTTTTCCCTCCCCACCCTTATCTGCTTTCCGGAGGGACCACTCTCTCCGTGACTCCCTTGTCCGCTCCACACTCCCCTCCAGCCCCACCACACCCGGCACTTTTCCATGCAACCGCAGGAAGTGCTACACCTGCCCCCATACCTCCTCCCTCACCCCCATCCCAGGCCCTAAGAAGACCTTCCACATCAAGCAGATGTTCACCTGCACATCTGCCAATGTGGTATACTGCATCCGCTGTTCCCATTGTGGCCTCCTCTCCATCGGGGAAACCAAGCGGAGGCTTGGGGACCACTTTGCGGAACACCTACGCTCGGTTTGCACTAAACAACTGCACCTCCCAGTCGCGAACCATTTCAACTCCCCCTCCCATTCCTCAGACGACATGTCCATCCTGGGCCTCCTGCAGTGACACAACGATGCCACCCGAAAGTTGCAGGAACAGCAACTCATATTCCGCTTGGGAACCCTGCAGCCCAATGGTATCAATGTGGACTTCACAAGCTTCAAAATCTCCCCTCCCCCGACCGCATCCCAAAACCAGCTCAGCTAGTCCCCACCTCCCTAACCTGTCCTTCCTCCCAACTATCCCCTCGTCCCACCTCAAGCCCCACTCCCATCTCCTACCTACCAACCTCATCCCGTCCCCTTGACCTGTCCGTCCTCCCTGGACTGACCTATCCCCTCCCTAACTCCCCACCTACACTCACCTTTACTGGCTCCATGCACGCCTCTTTGACCTGTCTGTCTCCTCTCCACCTATCCTCTCCTCTATCCATCTTCTATCCGCCTCCCACTCTCTCCCTATTTATTTCAGAATCCCCTTCCCCTCCCCATTTCTGAAGAAGGGTCTCGGCCCGAAAAATCAGCCTTCCTGCTCGTGTGATGCTGCTTGGCCTGCTGTGCTCATCCAGCTCTACACCTTGTTATTTCAGATTCTCCAGCATCGGCAGTTCCTATTATCTCTGTAATGATTTTCAAACAATCTCCTTGGAAAAATTTTCTACCTGAAGACCCAAAATGACCAACACAGTTTACAGAATATTCAACCCATCAGGATCTTAGAAGGAGCAAGCAATTCCACAGTTCATTCGCTATATCCCTTATATTTTACATTCTTCAAATTGACATTAAAGTTTTAAACTCATTATTGAATCTGAACAACCCTTTTCAGGCAGTACATTTTCGATCAGAGAATATTGCTGTTCATTCTCTAATTATTTTGCCAATTATCTTACACCTTAGTCATCGAGTTAACTGCCTTTATTTTATTTTTAATGCAAATAGGTCATATTTTCTAAATTATTTTTAAAAATTCCGCTGCTGCATCGTATCAGTAATTGTAAAAGATTTGTTGCTTAAAATTTATTGATGACAAAAATATGACTACATTATGTTCATTCAATTTAACTATAAGCTTTACACAGCCTCAACTATTACTGACTTCATCTGAATGCAAAAATGAACATGTCCTTACCATTTACTTTAACCACCTTCCTTGACACAACGTCGCTCTTAAGTCAACCAGGTCACACTGTCTTCTAGTGAAATCTGGTAGAACTGGATGAAAAGGGAAGTCAGCTGCACTGACAGAGGACAGTAAGAACCCAAGTTAAAGAAGACATAGCAACACCAACACACACTTCCCACAAGTCAGAAGCGGAAAAAAAACAAGTATTTATGTAAATAAACCTCACTTGAAAAGCAACTAAGGGAAGCATGTAACAATGGCAATTGAATTGCAGCCTGTAACAGGTACCCAAAACAGCAATAACAACAAAAACATATTGTATGTCACAGAATCAGACAGCACAGGAGAGTCCCTTCAGCCCATCTGGTCTGCACCAATCTATCTACTCTTTTCATCTCCTGGTCCATAGCCAGTAATGTATATGGCTGAGCACTTGAAATGTCATAACTTTTTTTTTAAAATTCATTCACGGGATGTAGGCATCACTGGCTAGGCAGCATTTATTGCCCCATCCCTAATTGCCCCAGAGGGCAGTTAAGAGTCAACC
>NC_063343.1:6933337-6948287 GCF_021869965.1 Rhincodon typus
TGGCCAATTCCAGCCCCAGCAGTCTACTCTCGATCATCAATAAAGTGATGGAAGGTGTCACCAACAGTGCTTTCAAGCAGCACCTGCTCAGCAATAATCTGCTCAGTGACACCCAGGGCCAATCAGCTACTGACCTCATCACAGACTTTGTTTAAACATGGATAAAAGAGCTGAATTCCAGAGGTGAGGTGAGAGTGAAAGCCCTTGATATCAAGGCTGCATTCGACCGAGAGTGGCATCAAGGAGCCCTAGCAAAACTGGAATCAATGGGTATCAGGGGGCCTAAAGGAAGGTGATTGTGGTTGTTGGAGGTCAGTCAGCTCAGTACCAGGACATCTCTGCAGGGTTTCCTCAGGGTAGTGTCCTAGGCCTAACCACCTTCAGCTGTCTCACCTTCGCTCCATCATAAGGTCGGAAATGGGGATGTTCGCTGATGATTGCACAATGTTCAGCACCATTCATGTCTCCTCAGATACTGAAGCAGTCCGTGTTCCAATGCCACAAGATCTGGACAATATGCAGGCTTGGGCTGACAAGTGGCAAGTATAGTTTAGGACTGTGCTGTATGACTCTATCACTCACACCACACAAGTGCTAGGTAATGACCATCTCTACTTTGCATTCAACGGTGTTACCATCACTGAATCTTCCACTACTCACATTGTGGGGGTTACCATTGACCAGAAACTTAACTGGACTCATCATATAAATATAATGGCTACAAGAGCTGGTCAGAGGCTAGGAATACTGAGATGAGTAACTCACCTCCTGACTCCCCAAAGCCTGTCCACCATCTACAAGGCACAAGTCAGGAGTGTGATGGAATACTCCCCACTTGCCTGGATGGGTGCAGCCCCAACAACACTCAGATGGTGGCAGAGTAGGGCTTCTGAGTCCGCTCGCTTTTCTTTTCTATTTTCTCTTTTCTTCTGTCTTTTCTTTTCTCTTTTATTTTATTTTACTTACCTCTCTTGGTGAAGAGCTCAGTTGCGGCGTTGGCGTGTAGACCCAGCGGCGTGAACTCATGGCAGTGATGTCAGAGGCGAGTTCAGGTTCCCGGCAGCTTCTGCACCATTGAGGTGGTCCTAGTGCCGGCTCAACGTCAAGTTCTTCTTATCTTCTTGGCAGCTTTGGGTGAGGACGGAAGTTCCGAGGGGCTGCTGCAGTGGAGGGTGCGCTGGGGATCCGGCTGTTCCTCATGGTTGTGTCCTGGTGGGTCCTTCAACGGCACTGCTTCGGGTGAGGTGGGAGCCTGGCCTGGCATTCCAATGGCCCAGGTCTTCCTTGAGGCTTCTGTAGTGTCTTCGCAGTGGCATGGATGGTCTGGTCCAGCATGTGGCTCCCTTCATTGGCAGCGGACTGGGTCTCCATGAGGTGGCTTCTCTCGATCTGTGACTCCAGGCAGTTTTTCCTTCGGTGCCAGTGACTCTGGGCCAGGATTCCAATACGGGGAGGATTTGTTGGGGTCGGGTCCTCAAGATCAGAGCCGTGAAATGGATTAAGTGGATTTTGCCTTAAATTCTCTTTTTGTTAATTTCTTTTTCTTAATTATATTATCATGGAAGGGCTGTTATTTTGGTTTTCTAATTTATTACCATGATTTTGTAGCTTTGAAGGTCTGTAATGCTAGACTTTTTTTTTATTTTTTTTTCCCCAAGAATTTGTATTCCTGAACCTGCACCTCGGTACCTTGGTACCTAAGATGGTGTTCTAAGTGGCAACTTGTAAACTTTTCACTGTCGGCATGTTGGTACATGTGACAGTAAAGCTAATACAATTCAGTTCAGTTCAAACATCCAGGACAAAGCAGCCCACTTATTGGAACCACATCTACAAGCACCCACTCCCTCCACCATCGATGCTAGTAGCAGCACTGTGTACTAACTACAACATACACTGCAAAATTTCACTTCTCTAAGATCCTTTGGCATCACCTTCCAAACTCATGACCACCTCCATCTAGAAGGACAAGGGTAGCAGATACATGGGAACACCATCACCTGCAAGTTCCCTTTCAAGCCACTCACCATCCTGACTTGGAAATATATCGCTGCTCTTTCTCTGTCACTGGGTCAAAATCCTGGAATTCCCTCCCTAATAGCATTGTGGGTGAACCCACAGCAGGAGGACTGCAGCGGTTCAAGAAGGCAGATCACCACCACCTTCTCAAGGGGCAACTAGGGATGGGCAAGAAATGCTGGTCAGCCAGCAACGCCCACACCCTATAAGTGAATTAAAAAAAATCTACCTTCCCAAGCAGTGTATTCCAGAACCCCACCATTCTCTGGGTGAAAACATTGTTCCTCAAATCCCCTCTAAACCTCCTGACCGTTCATCCTAAAATGATGCATCTGGTGTTTTTTCCTTAATTGCTCCTGGATTAATCCTCTGATCCACAGTGTGTTAGTGGGATGTTTAGCAATGATATGACGAGGGAGCCCTTAAACAAGATGCTTCCAACACTTCTCTTTTATTGGGGAAAGCGGGGAAGTTGTATTGCCAAACTTGTAGCCAGCTTCAATGATAAACACCCAGAGTGAATCCTGTAAAAGTAACTCAGCCCCTCACCCTTCATCACCTGGGATGCAGTTATTAAATGAAGAATGTGTTTCCACCTACAAACACCCCTCCCATTTTAAATGATGAGCATGTCAGAGAATGGAAGAACAACATTATTGGCACAATGATTCGTTCTTCTTTTGTTGCTGCATAGGGCAAGCACGGACAGAGAGAATCCACCCATACAGCCATACAGCATGGAAACAGACCCTTCGGTCCAACCAGTCCATGCTGAACATAATCCTAAACTAAACTAGTCCCACTCGTCTGCTCCTGGCCCATATCCCTCCAAACCTTTCCTATTCATGTACTTATCCAAATGTCTTTTAAATGCTGTAACTGTACCTCAAGAAGTTCTATCCACACCCAAACCACCCTCTCTGTAAGAAACAGAGTTAACGTTTTCTCTGAGAAAGGGTCACAGGACCCAAAACGTTAACAGATGCTGCCAGACCTGCTGAGCTTTTCCAGCAAATTTGTTTATGTTCCTGATTTACAGCATCTGCAGTTCTTTCAGTTTTTTCTCTGTAAGAAAATTGCCCCTCATGTCATTTTTAGAGGTCTCTCCTCTCACCTTAGAAATGCGCCCTGTAGTCTTGAAATCCCCTATCCTAGGTAAAAGACAACCACCATTAACCCTATCTATACCCTCATGATTTTATAATCCTCTATAAGGTCATGCCACTTGCACGCCAGTAAAAAAAAGTCCCAACCTATCCACCCTTTCTTCATAACTGAAACCTTCCATACTCAGCAACATCGTGATAACTCTCTTCTGAACCCTCTTCAGCTTGATAATATCCTTCCTATAACTGGATGACCAGAACTAGACACAGTATTCCAGAGGAGGCCTCACCAATGTCCTATACAACCTCAGCACGGCCTGCCAACTCCTATGCTCAAAGGTCTGAGCAATGAAGGCAAGTGTGCCAAACGCCTTTTTGACCACCGTGTCTATGTGTGACGTAAATCTCAAAGTTTGACTGTCAGGAGGAGAATCAAAATGTAAAGTCTTCTACCCAGAAAACTACCAGTCCCCAAGCCTGAAGTGAAGACATTTTGAAAGAATATCAACAGATTGCCTGAATTTATAAAGTCGGATTCTTGGGTGGGGGAGAAAAGGAGCTGTCAAGGGCTGGGATGGGGGACGTGGGAGGATAGGGTAAAAAAAATTATGTGCATAGATGTAAAATGGTGGCAAGAGGTAATAAAGTTGGAGGGAGATAATGTATAAAGGATGTTGTTGCACCTACCACACTGTGTGTTTTAACCTTTCTTCCAGCAAAGAAACGGTGAGTCAACTGTTAATGGTAATGAGAAGTGATCTTTATCTACTTCAACACAATTAATGCTATAACAACAAAATACACTACAAACTAACAATTAACACAATAAATCTAATTAACTACCTTATACTTAACTGTGAATGATCAAATACCACCACACTAGATCTTGGCCTTGATCCACAAGGCGATGATTGCCTGGTCTTCTTCTCCCGGTGGCCTCAGAGTCATCTTTTCTTCACGAGTTGGTCTCGAGTTACTGCTCCTGAGGTGGCATTGCATCGATTCTTATACCTGGACGTTTTAGCCTCCCCCACCTTGGGAAGATCTTCAATTCCTACCAATGGATCGGTCACCCTGATCGATCCGGCCCAATCAGGTGTTGATGTGTTGATGGTGGGGTGGTCCTTGGTCCTCCATTCCTGAAGGTGTTAGGTGCACCAGGTCAGGTGGCCTTTCCCAACTAAAGGCGTGTGAGGCACCCCTTTATTCTGGGAAACAACCCATTGTTTCCTATTGCCTTGGAGATGGCCTGTGCTGATTATATATGTGCTCTCTGAAGCTGCAGCCTGTCTATAGCTTGCCTTTTTTTAGCACAGATACTTTTGGCCAATGCTTGGCTCGATTTCCCAGCATGCTTTAGTTATTACCTGGCATTTTGTAAGTCCACCATTTTGAGCAGCTTGTCTGGTCACAACATGAAAGGGTTAATACTGAGGAGTGACATAAGAACCACTCTACTGTGATGATGACTTGTAGGCAGAGCAACTTAGGGTTCTGAATATATGGTCCTCCTCAAAACCTCTGTAACAATGTCCGTTATATCAATAGAAAGTATAACTAGATACTAGCACACAGCTACACCTTCTTACATTCTTCTAATTTGACAAGGAATTGGTTTCGTCTGCAAACTAGGCCAATAGTTTCCTGCCCTTACAGAGGATGTTGTTAGCAATCTTTATCACGGGAAGCAGATCAGGCAGGGCAGTGGGTTGGTGTGACCATAGAACAACTTGTACCCATGACATTATGGTGAGCAAAGTTTCCATGGTATTTCAGCCCCTTCATCATTTTAGCAGGGGGATCTTGGTTAGGAACCCCCCCTTCCCCCTCAACCTCCACACCAATGAGCTTAGATTTGGGATCTTTTCTTTGTGACTTTACCCAAACTTGCAGAGCCTGAGGTGAAAGACTGGTCGAATAGGAAAATAAAAGACATCGTGAGTCATACAGTCGTAGAAAATTACAGCATTGAAAGAGCCCCGTCAACCGACCATGTCATTGCTAGTCATCAAGCATCCATCTAATCTTATCCCCAGCCCTTGGTCCACAGCCATGTAAGTTATTGACATTTCAAGGATTCATCTGAATCCTCCTTAATTGTTATAATGTTTCCTGCATCTACTGCCCTTTTTGGCAGTAGCTCCAGGTACACACCACCTTCTGGGCGAAATAATTTCCCCTTAAATCCCTTTGTGCTGCCCCTTACCTTAAATCAATCTCCCTTGGCTATTGATCTTTCCATAAAGGGAAAATATTTAATGCAGTTTGAGCCAATCTATGCCTCTCATAATTTTGTAGACCTCAATCAGGAACTCCCTCAGCCTTCTCTGTTCTAAGGAAAACAACTCCAGCCTGTCTAATCTTTCCTTATAGCTGATACGATCCAGCCCATGTGACATCCTGGTGAATCTCCTCTGCAACCTCTGCAGTGCTATCACATCCTTCATACAGTGTAGCAAGCGGAACTGTCCACAGTACTCCAGTTGTGGCCTAATTTACTTTGTACACAGCTCCATCATAAACACCCAACTCTTGTCTTCAATGCCGGAATGAATAAAGTCACATATCCCGTTTGCCTCTTAACCACCCTGTTCACCTGTCCTGATGTCTTCAAGGATCTGTGTCCAGGGGTGTGCAGGCTAGGTGGGTTAGCCCTGGGAAATGCAGGGCTATAGGGATAGGATAGGAGGGTTGGGTCTGGGTGGGATGTTCTTTGGAGGGTTGGTGTGGACTCGATGGGTTGAATGGTCTGCTTCTATACTGTAGGGGTTCCATGGGGAAAAAAACAATGCCCTTGATGGGAGGATCAAATAGTTGGAATGAGACATGTTTGGCACAAGAGTCACAGGCTAATAATTGACATTCTGCCCTATTGGTTCTCTACTCCTGAAATCAGTGCAGCCTTGCCTCAATTCTTAATGCCTGCCAGGTGAAAGTTCCTGCCCCCTTGGGTATGCCACTCCCAGTGCGTGGCATCATTAAATTGATCCCTTGATCACATTTCAACTTCATTGTCTGACCTCACTGCTGCGGTACACCCTACCCTTGGCCTGCGATTCGATTTGCATCCCCTGGCCAGTCCTTCACCTTACCCGAGATATGGAGGTGGTTGGTGGGGTTGGGGAGCAGGCAATGAACCTGCTTCCCCCTTCAAACTTCCTGAGCCTGCTAGGAATGAATACATCCTTTTGAGTGAGATGTTAGAGATACACAGCGTCACATAGATGTAAAAAAATCGCATAACAGGGGATAACACAGTGCGGAGCTGGAGGAACACAGCAGGCCAGGCAGCATCAGAGCAGCAGGAAAGTTGACATTTCGGGTTGGGCCCATTTCTGAAGAAGGGTCTAGGCCCGAAACGGCAGCTTTCCTGCTCCTCCGATGCTGCCTGGCCTGCTGTGTTCATCCAGCTCTACACTGTGTTATCTCTGACTCCAGCTTTGGCAGTTCTTACTATCTCCACATAACAGGGGAGTTCTTATTGAGGAATTTTACATAGAAGCATAGGAAATGGGAGCCGGAGTAGGCCATTTGGCACTTTGCCAGCCATTCACCCAACTCAGTCCACTGTTCCTGTTTTCCCTCCATAGCCTTTGAGCCCTTTAGCCCTAAGAATGAAATTTAATTCCTTCTTGAAAGTGTTAAATATTTAGGTCTCAACCATTTTCTGTGCCTTCATTGGCTTTACCCTTAAACCAACATCACACACTCAGGTTCTCAGGCCATCTTGTTTTAATGTATTATCTCACTGCTGTTTGTGGAGCCTGACAAGATGGCAATGATCGCAACATCAGCTGTAGAATGCTCTCGGGGAAAACTGAGGTTGCGAAAGGACTGTCTAGCACCCAAGCTGGACACCTCCCACCCAGCATGCACCTGAATCTGGTCACCCCCATGGCAATGACCCACCCCTCCTCCACGATGGTGGCAGTGCGGATTCCCGAGCAGTGTCTCTCCGATGATAGCAGCTGCTCTTGATGGCGGAAGACACAACACTTATCGACCAGGTTCCAGACATTGGTCAGATCCTGGTAAAAGACAGGCAGCGTCCTGAGGGAGACTGGAAAATGCTCATGGTCCATGAACAGGGCCTGCATGTTGTGACTGAGGTCGCAGTAAAAAATCGGTTACCAGGACACACCGCCTGGGGGCGGGGGGGGGAGGCTCGATGTAAAGGTGTCGCTGCAGGGTCCGAAGGCGTAAAGTCACTCCCTGGGTGTGGAGGAACACCAGCGACTGACCATCTTCCTCAATGGAGGAAAATCCGAACCTCTGCAGTGAAGCAGTGCATCTCCTCGTCCTGGGAGAAATGAACCAACGTTCTCTGGATTTTTGTGTCGAAACCAGGAGGAGGGGTCAACGGGAGCAGCTGGTACTACAGCATGGAGGCCACTGGTTGGTTTATGGGCAGCACTTTGATCCTGTAGGATAACACTTGGAGTAGTCCTGTATCGAGGCCTCCAGCTCCGGCCAATTCACTGGCCAGGATTCCTCAGCCAGGCTAAGGTAGATACCCCACCCCCACCCCCAAACAGGAAATGGGTGATGCTCCAGTTACCTAATCATTTTGATAAATGGATTCCTAGATTGGGATCAGATGGTCATATCATCGAAGCCACCTCCCATTTTGCTTCAGATGACCAACTCAGATCATGTTTATCCATTCTGTAGCCACATCTGCTTGACTGCCCTGTGGTGCCTCAAACATCAATATCCGGTGTTTTACAACCTCAGGACGTCCTTATGCACTCTAATAGTCAATGAAGTGCTTTTCTGAAGTTTAGTTAATATTGTATTGTAAAGTGGTTTGGCAGCCATTTTGTTGCACAGCAATTGCCTACAAACAGCAATATAATTAACCCTCAACTGTGCTCTATTGAAATTCTCTGATCAACTTAACCAACAATGATGTTGCCTCTTAATCTCTGTTATAAAACCTACAGCCAGCTAGCCTGCTGTGTTTTAACAGAACTGTTTTGATGAGCTATGGTTTCCATTAACTAACAGCAGGATTTTGAGGGAACATGCTTTTGAGTATTGATCATTGTTATCATCAAGGTTCATTTCATCCTTGTGTGCTATTTGGTTTGGTAGGAAATGGGCGGCATGGTGGCTCAGTGGTTAGTCCTGCTGCCTCACAGCAGAAGGGACCCGGGTTTGATCCCAGGCTTGGAGTTTGCACGTTCTCCCTGTGCCTGCATGGGTTTCCTTCAGGTGCTCCTGTTTCCTTCCACAGTCCAAAGATGTGCAGGTTAGGTAGGTTGGCCATACTAAATTGCCTATAGGGTGCAGGTTAGGTGGCTTAGCCATAGGAAGCGCAGCATTACAGGGATTGAGTGGGATGGGAGGGTGGGTGTGGGTTCGAATTGGTGAAATGGCCTACTTCCAGACTCTAGGGATTCCATGTAAGAAAAATGCCTTTGCCTCAATGAGTATAAAGTTGGTGGGAGAGGCAGTTATAGCAGACTGTATGTTCTATCTTCCACTGAAGCCCCTCCTCTATTCAGTCCCAATCCCATCCCTCAAACTGTGGCTTGTGTGCTTTGAAATATATGGTCACTATATATTTAGTGTGTACAAGAAATGCACAACCACTTCCTCAATGTCTGTGGTACTGCATCTGGTATTATTACTCAACCTCATCCTTCCAAAGAAGAGTTCTCTCGTCTAAAAATATTTGAGTCAGCACCACTCCAGGAAATCCTCTGCTGCTTCTAGTTCATGCCGGGGTTGAGGCAGACAGATGTGACTTTGAGACTGTTCTGTCTAACAAATGTGAAATACATGTTTGTGATTACAATCATGATCAGTAAAGCAAGAACAGAAGAATCCTTGACAAGTACAAATGCCATTGTTCTACCTGCTGGCTTATTTTCACATGGAGCGTAGGAGGCTGAGGCTATTAAAATCATGAGGAGCATGGATGAGGCAAACAGCCAAGGTCTTTTCCCCAAGGTAGGGGCGTCCAAAGGTCATAGTTTTAAGGTGAGAGGGGCAAGATGTAAAAGGGACCTGAGAGGCACATAGAGGGTGGTCCTAATATGGAACAAGCTGCCAGAGGAAATTGTAGAAGTGAGTACATTTACAACATTTAAAAGACATTTGAAGGAACATGGATAGGAAAGGTTTAGACGGATATGGGCCAGACGCAGGCAAATGAGACTAGTTCAGTTCAGGCAACCTGGAGGCATGGATGGGTTGGGCCAAAGGGTCTGTTTCTGTACCATATCATTCTACGGCTCTATAAATGGCTGTGTGGTCTATACCACCAATAGTCCATCCCCATACTTCATGCATTTCACCCTCCTCCATCCCCTCATCTTTCATTTAATCCTCATTCTTATGCACCACCCCTATATCACCTCAAGCTTCTTGTACCTTGATTGTTTTGGCAGCACCTATGAAGGAGAAAACAGAGTTAACATTTTGGGTCTGGTGACCCTTCCTCACTGGACCCGAAACATTAACTGTGTTTTTTCCTTCACAGATACAATCCAGACCTGCTGAGCTTTTCCAGCAACTTTGTTTTTGTTCCTGATTTACAGCATCCGCAGTTATTTTGGTTTTTACCTTGATTGTTTTCTTTCCTCAGCTTCTTCACTGAGCAACTGCTTATCAGTTTATCATGTTCACTCCTTTCTCTCCATCCTTCTGACTGTAGTGTCCTTCCATGTTTGATTATGTGAGTCTCGTGACTGCTCTACTCGCGGTGCTCGAATGGGTAAGCTGGCATGTAGGCTTAGAGCTAAAGTAAACAGGCTGCTCAGGAGCTATGGGAGGGTGAGCTGAGATAAGTCTGAATGCTGCACACTTAGAAACTGTATTGCTCTGAGAGATATAAGATAAACAAAAATCACAACTCCACTTATAAATCTCTCCTTTTAGGTTTCCACCTAACAACCTGTACTAGAACAGTACCTGTGAAGGACACAGATGACACCCTAAGTAACTGAACATGACAGGCTCATTATTCCTCCTGACCATTCTGTAGCCATTGACACAATTTATTGCACTTAATCCTCTCCTACATCATATGTCATCCTGTACTCATTCTTATCCAACCAGCTGTCGACAAAGAATCATATACAATGGCTTCTTATTCCAATGTTGCAGCTTTCCTTCTCGAGGGGAGGTACGGTGGCTCAGCGGTTATTACCGCTGCCCCAGGGACCCAGGCTCAACTCCACCCTCAGGTAACTGTGTGGAGTTTGCACATTGTCTCCGTGTCTGCTTGGGTTTCCTCTGGGTGCTCAGTTTCCACCCACAGTCCAAAGGTATGCAGGTTAGGTGGGTTGGCCATGCTAAATTGCTCATAGTGTCCAGGGATGTGCAGGCTAGGTGAGTTAGTGATGAGAAATGTGGGGTTACAGGGTTAGGGTAGGGGGTGTGGGTCTGGGTGGGATGCTTTTCAAAGGGCTGGTGTGGACTTGATGGGCCAAATGGCCTGCTTCCACACTCTAGGGATTCTATGTGTCCCTCAAGGACCTATCCCTCACAACCCTCCAAATTCTCATCTACTGTGGTTCTTTAGCAATGTCATTGGGGTCCACTTCACTTTCCATATTTCTTTTATTCATTCTTCTTTCATGGGATAAGGGCATCACCGACCAGGCTGGCACTTATTGTCCCTAATTGGCCAGTGGGCAGTGGAGAGTCAACCACATTGCTGTGGGTCTGGAGTCACATGTAGGCCGGACCAGGGTAAGGATGGCAGTTTTCCTTCCCTACATCCCTACATCTTTTTATTGAATTCAGATTCCACCATCTGCTGTGACGGAATTTGAACTCAGGTCCCCAGGATAATAGGGTGGTTCTGGGTTAATAGTCCAGCAATAATACCACTAGGACTTTGCCTCCCAATGTCTGCTAATGCCACCCATTTCTCCCTCGCTATTAACTCCTGTGACAGCTCCATTGCCTCTGATTTTTCATCACGCATGACTGATTTTGGCTGGTTTTCGACGAAAATGTAGCAAGACCAAAGACATTGCCTTCAACTTCCGGAAAAACAATTTCATTATCCATTGATACTGTAATGCACCACGATTTTAGTCATCTCCCTTCAGAGATTTTGTTCAGCCATTTGTGGATGTATGAGCCACTGGCTAGGTCAGCATTTATTATCCATCTCTAATTGCTCAGAGGAGAGTCATGAGCGGATCCCACTCCTCCTCAGGTAGCTCAATGTCAATTTCTGTTTGACATTGCATCGAAATCGTATTATTGTTCATGTATTCTTGTTTGTTTTACTGTATTGACAATCAAGTGTAGATGCAAGGTTTGTTTTGGTCTGGCTTACAGATGTAAATTTTACCACTGAACCATGGCTGAGTCTAAGATGCAGATGCAACTAAACCCAAGACCCAGAGGTTTTGAGTTAATTATTTGGTCAGAGAATCTCAGAATGTCTGGCAGTATCTGTAGAATGAGAAAGCAAGTTAAAATTTTGTGAATTGAAGAAGAGTCATACCAGACTTCAAAGGTTAACTTGTCTCTCTCCAAAGATACTACCACACCTACAACATTCTCCTTTTTATAATAACAGGTTCCCAGTATCTAAGGTATTTTGCATTTATTTAAGTATTTAGTCTGTCTTTAGCTTACTAAGTTTCATTCTTTTTCAGCCATCAGTTCCAGGAAACTCTGAAGGACCTTTTTTACAGTCAATGCCTCTAGCTGTGATGTTATTTTTCCAGCTCAGCCAGCTGTGCTTCTCAGATACATGTCAGAACGTCCGGCTTCAAGTTTCAAGGTATTCTCACTGACGAGAGAAATTGCCAGGACCACCTCAAGTCAACAATGCTGTTTCAGCTAGCACCGCATCTGGGACACCAACACTATGCTGAGAGAGGGAATAAACTCACAAGACTATCTGTCTGGGTGGCACAGTGGCTCAGTGGTTAGCACTGCTGCCTCACAGAGCCAGGAACCCGGGTTTGATTCCATCCTCGCGCAACTGTCTGTGTGGAGTTTGCACATTCTCCCCGTGTCTGTGTGGGTTTCCTCTGCGTGCTCCAGTTTTCTCCATCAGTCCAAGGATATGCAAGTTAGGAGGGTTGGCCATGGGAAATTGCCCATAGTGTCCCTGGTTGTGTGTGTTAGCCATGGGCTATTCAGGGTTACCTGGTTAGGATAGGGTATTGGGTCTGGGTGGGATGATCTTCGAAGGGTTGGTGTGGAGTTGATGTACCGAATAGTAAGGATTCTATATAAAGTCCTATAACAGACAAAGTATTGCAGAGAGGAAAAGGACAACAATATTCCACTGCCAGCCCTCAATACCTGGAGATGATCGAATCAAGTCCAAGAAGTTCTTAGGCTCTGATTTGTGTTATAGGGCACTTAACGTTTATCCAGGGTGATCTCTTCATGAGCCAGAGACAGGTAAAGCCCCTTATGTAAGACATCCAGTGAATCAGTAACAATTCCTGGATGATTGAGGCCACCATAAGGGTCCTGCCTTCTCAAAGTTGCCCTGTGCTTAAGGTGTGGTGACCCTTAGGTTAAACTCACCACCAGTTGTACCTCTCACTGATGAAAGAGTGGGACGATGGTGACTTTAGCTTTCATTCAAAACATGAGACAACAACTGTGGTTGTGGGAAAAAGAAAGCCTCTGACCATCTAATCTAACTCTACCCTTGTAAAGGATGACCTCCATCACTGGCCTCCCCTGTTCTTTCTCGCCTGTCCAGTTCCATTCATTCACATAAACAAAATCTAGACCTTTCATTATTTTATAGACCTCAGAGGCTACACATTTTGAAAATGTACAAGCCAAACTCTTTGAGCTAATCCTAGGTGCTGAGATATTTCAAGTTGGAAATTGATCACATGGCTCTCTTGTTATGCTTTCCAAAGTCTCAATAACCCCCACTGGTTTTCAAGCCCGGGCACAATATTTGAACCGGGCCATACCAAGACTGACAAATTTACATGATTTATTTTATATTAAATTGGGCTGTGAAAGTATAGGACCTACAAGGAAATATCCTCTGTATTGTGAAATCAAGAATTGCGAATTCGCCTATCTGTGCCAAAAAATAAGAAACAACAAAATTCAACATCCACGTGCAAAACTGGCATTTCCAGGATTTTTAACTTATTTTTAAACAAACTTCACACTCACATGCTCAGGAACGGAACCCTCACAGATACGAGGAATAACTGTATTTTACTTCACCTGCATCTTCAACCTGAATATCTTTTCAAAAGGCCTTTCAGAAAGTTGTATCAGGTTTCCCTGATAAGATCTCTGTCTAATTTGTCACATGACAATTTTAATGATACTCTCATTACTTAAGTCAAGCCAATGGGCCTATAGTCACAACTATCCCCTTTCGTTAAAAAAAAGGACTTTGTAGGATGACCAACTCTCCAGTTTATTAAGCGATTAAGATCCTTAAGTTTGACTGTTTGTTTCTCATTCCTGATTTCCCTTCATTCTAAACAAACTGCAGGACACGCTCTCACCTTCCTTTTGCATCTAGGATTTCTTTGTACACACACAAGTGTTGTGATAGTGACAGTGACTGTGACTATCCACAACTGGGAGAGCATATCATCCACACCCACTCTTACAATCAGCAACATTCAACACCTCATTCCCCCTTGGTCCCATAGTCAAAGCATCCTTTACTTATTTCATAAGATACTGCCATTATGCCTGTTATATTTAATCTGAATAATTATCTCCTGATTTGAAGGAGCAACCAATGAAATCAATCATAGGGTCTCAGCATCGCACCAGCGTGGGAGCAGGTCGTTCAGCCCATCGAGTTCGCACTGACCCTCTGATCTTCCCTCCCAGCCCCATCCCCCTGCCCTGTCCCTGTAATTCTGCATTTCCCATGGCTTTTCCACCTAGCCTGCACATCTTTTAACTGTAGGAGAAAACTGGAGCACCTGGATGAAACCCATATGGACGTGGGGAGAACATGATAACTCCAAACAGAGAGTTGCTTGAGGATGGAATAGAAACCAAAAACCTAGCACTGTGAGGCAGTGCTAACATCGGAGGCACCGTGCTGCCATCGTGGTGGCAATGGCTAGTGGATATTACCAGAGATGGCAGCTCTGTTTCAACAATCCTTAGGCATACACACACACACGGACACACACACACACACACACAAACACACTCACACACACACACACACACACTCACACATGCACACACTCACATGCACAAACACACTCACTCACACATGCACACACTCACATGCACACACTCACACACACACACTCACACACACACACACATGCAACCACTCACACACACACATACTCACTCACATACACTCACACACACACTCACACATGCACACACTCATATGCACACACACACACTCACACACAAACATCACATACATACACACACACACACATTCACTCACACACTCACACATGTACACACTCACATGCACACACTCACTCACATATGCACGCACTCACATGCACACACACATGCACACACACACACACACACACAACCACACACACACATACACACATGCAAGTGCACACACATATATATACTCACACACACTCATGCACACACACACGCACACACACACGTAGGATGAGAGCACTCGGAGGAAGCATTATCAAGGCCATCTCCTCCATTCCTGACCAGTCCAGATCCTGACACCTCAGGGGGAAGGTTAACATTAAACACACACACACACACACACACACACACACACACACTCACACATATACACACACAGAACAGGCACACACACTCACATACTCACACGCACACTCTCACACACACACACACTCATGCACTCACTCACATAGGCACACACACTCACACGCACACTC
>NC_063343.1:6948387-6961282 GCF_021869965.1 Rhincodon typus
CACACACACACTCAAACATGCACTCACTCACATACGCACACACACTCACACGCACTCACACACACACACACATACACACACTCACACACACACACAAACTCACACACACACTCACATAAACTCACACACACACTCACACACACACATGCATACTCACACACATGCACACACTCACATGCGCACACACACACATATACACACACACACTCAAACATGCATACATTCACATGCACACACACACACACAAACACACACACACAAAAACCACACACACACGTGCACACACACATGCACACATTCACTCACGTACGCACGCACATGTGCAAACACACACATGCACACACGCACACACACACGTACGGTGAGAGTACTCTAAGGAAGCATTATCAAGGCCATCTCCTCCATTCCTGACCAGTCCAGATCCTGACACCTCAGGAGGTAGGTTAACATTAAAGAGTGTGGGAACACAATCTGGTGATCAGCTCACTTTTGATTTGATTTGATTTATTATTGTCACAGTACAGTGAAAAGTACTAAAGAAAAACTGAAAGAACTGCAGATGCTGTCAATCAGGAACAAAAGCAGAAGTTGCTGGAAAAGCTGTACAGATCGGCAGCATCTGTGAAGAGGAATCAAAGTTAACATTTCGGGTGCAGTGGCCCTTCCTCAGAATGTTCCTCCCTCAGTTCTGAGGAAGGGTTACTGCAACTGAAATGTTAACTTTGATGTCTCTTCACAAATGCTGCCAGATCTGTACAGCTTTTCAAGCAACTTCTGCTTTTGTGCAGTGAAAATTGTTGTTTTGTGTGCTCTCCAGGCAAATCATGCACATTAGGGTAACAGAACAGAATGCAGAGTATAGTGTTACAGCCACATAGAATGTGTAGAAAAAGATCAATTCTAAATATGAGAGGTCCATTCATAAGTCTTATGATAACAGGGAAGAAGCTGTTCTTGTATCTGTTAGTATTTGTTTTCAAATTTTTGTATCTTCTGACTAACAGAAGATGGTAGAAGAGAGTATAACAAGGTGGAAAGAGTCTTTGATTGTGTTTGTTGCTTTCCTGAGGCAATGGGAAGTATAGATGGAGTCAATGAATGGAAGGATTATTTACATCATGGACTAGGCTGTGTTCACAATTCTCTGTAATTTCTCTCCATGACAGATCCGCAGCTGGTTGAGGAAGACACGGCCCAGGTCACTGGCACTCAGAGGACGGGCAGAGACCAGGCACCTGCTCAGGCCCAGGCAGGAGAGGACCCTTTGGAGTCAGGAGTTGGGGACTCCATCCACCTGCACAGGGAGGGACAGGAGCTGCAGGCAGGAATGTGAGAGGGAATGGCCCTCAGGGCCCAGAAGCTGCAGCAGTGCAGAGAGCCATGTGACTGTCTGTCTGTCTCTATGGACAGGGCAGTGGTTGCCAAGGAGAACCAGGCCCAGCGTCCTCAGGGTCTGCACAGACCTGCTCTCCATCGCCTCAGCCAATGGTCCACAGGACTGAAGGAACAGTGACAGGGAGTAGAGAACCTGGTGCACTCTCCAGGTATGCCCTCCTCACAAGGAGACGTTTGTTCATTTTGGCAGGACGAGTAAAAAAGAGGCATCGGACATTGCAATTTCTTCAGAAGGTCACGAGTCTTTGGAACTGTCTTCTTGGCTGTAGCTGCAGGATCCTTGAATATTTTTGTGACAGATGTGAGTGGATTCTTGTTAAGCAAGGGGGTGACAGGTTATCGGGGTAGGCTGGAGTTTAAACTTGAAATTATAATCAGATAAGCCGTGATTTTATGAACCAGGGAAGGAAGATTGGAAAGACCAAATGTTAAACTCCTGCTCCATGTTCACATGTACATATAGGAATACAACCAGTTTTGTTAGGAGGAAGCATGTCTCCTATAAACATTGCATCTAATATGAAGGGTTCTGCTTCAGAAATAGCAATTCCAACTCAGATTGCCAGGTTTGGTTCCTTCACTCTTTTCCTTGCTCTGAGGATGTTCGTCTGGGCCATTGAGTGTTTCCAGAATGTGCGAAATTTTACTTTTCGTAGTTACAGCATTTTACTTTTATACAGCAAATGGCAGCTTGGTGGCTCTATGGTTAGCACTGCTGCTTCAGAGAACCTGGTTCAATTCTGGCCTTGTGTGACCATCCATGTGGAGTTTGCACGTTCTCCCTGCATCTGTGTGGGTTTCCTCCGGGTGCTCAAGATCCCCCCCCATTGTCCGAGGATGTACAGGTTAAGTGAATCGGCCATGCTAAATTGTCCAGGATGTGCGAGTTAGGGGGGTTAATTAAGGTAATGTGGGGGTGCTGGGGCTGGGTGGCATGTTGTTTGGAGTGTCAGTGCAGAATGACCTCTTTCCACAACGTAGGGATGCTAAATTAATTGATGTCCTGCCTCAGTGCTGTTTGTGGGACCTTGCTGCACTCAAAATGCCTTCCAGTTCCCCTTACGTCAAACTCCAAAAATGTACTTCATAGACTGTGAAATACTTTGGAATGCTCAGAGGACGTGAAAGTCACAACAGCAATTCTTAACTTCTCCACAGTATAATGCTGCGAGAAAAATGTATGGCAACCCAAGGGATTAAATCTGGAATTGCACGGGTCATTGAGTTCAGCTTCTCCTGAGCTTCAGCTGGTTAATCCGATAAGAATCTTTTTGCTGTTTAACTCTTCTTGAACACCCATTCTACGCATGACACTGACTTTCCATTTGAAGAGACACCACATTTTGAACACAGTGACTCCTAATAATTCAAGTGCTTTATTTATTTCTTGGGGTGGAATATTCTGGTTAGTAATTAATCCACAATTATTCGATTTACATATTTTTCCAAGTTTTTGATGGACACAATGAAATTCATAGACAAAGCCCATCGCTGTACACCCATAAAGGTATTTTCACTAAATATATATATTTTTTAAAAAAAGGACACTGTAACATACCAAACATCCCCAGGGTCCAACTCCCAATAAATCAATGGCTGCTTGTGAGAGAAAGAAAAGTGATAGTTGCAACAATGGGAGACAGTGATATTGAATTGCTGCCCATTATGATCTCTATCCAATTGTTTCCTCTTGAGAGGGTTAACTCAATCTCACCCTCCCTAAAGTTAAAATGACTGTGCTTCGTATTGTACAGCTTAACACAGCCATGGAAACACAGATGTCCTATATTTCATTGTATCACACTCTAGCCAGGTATAGCTGAAGGGATGAGCCACTTCCTTTCTGTAGTCCAGACCATCATTCCCAGCATTTTGAAATTATTCAAATTCAGAATATTTAAAACAGCATTTTTTTGTGAAATGCTCGTCTTTTTCACAGAAGTGGTGGTATGTTTCATTCCTGAGATTCAGTGCCTGGAGACTCTGAACACTTTGAACAACTCAAATCAGTTTTCATATCTAAACAAGTGTAAGACAAAATAACTTAAGGTAATTAATATTGAGTTGATAAAATGCTAATTCATTATTGAAACATTATCTGCTGATTTAGGTTTCTGTATTTTCCTGGTTAGTTTTTCTTTTGAAAATTCTAGGCTTATCCCTACTTTTGTTGTGGCAGAATTTCTTTTAATTGAAATTATTTAAATGGATGTTGAGTTTAGTTTAATATGAGTTCTCCTATAGAATGTTACACTAATCTCTTAATTAAAAATGTTAACAGGAACAGAGAAAATCAGAGGCTGTAACAATGAGATACAGGAAATGATATACAGAAGGAAAGAAAGACTGAGGTAGCAAGATAGATAGGGGCAAAGACTGATAGTAGTAGAGACATGGATATACGTCTACATGTAAAGATTGTGTGATGTAAAGGGAAAGTAAGACGACCACAAATAGGGACAGAGATAGATTGGGGAAAGTGACAGAAATGGAGAGAGATAAACACACAGGCATATATAGAAAAATAACCAGATATACCAGGAAGTAGAAATAGACAGAAAGTACTTCGGTGAATAGACTAAGATGGGTAGAAAGCAATAAAGGTAGAGCACCACACTACAGTTGCCAACCCTCCTGCACTGTCCTGACTTCTCCAGGAACAAAGATTAATCTCTGGGACACTGCTATGAGTAAATGAGGAGAGTGCACGTGGCCACAAAATGAATATTGAGCAGTAGGACAAGGGGCTGTTTGATTGACAGTCACGAATGATTCTGTCAGATCCATTCACTTTCCCATGGTTTGTGTGGGAAAGTGAATGGATCTGGCGGAATCATGGTTTACGTGGGAAAGTGGACTTGGTGAGCGACCAGAGGAGGGAGGATGAGGGTCTGTGTTTAAATCTTGTTGGAAACACCCTGGTAGCATTGGCAACACCAGAATACGAAGCCAATCAGTTTAGTGGCAGGCAGAGATAGTTGAAAAAAAAACACGCACAATGTTAAAGATCAGGGGAAAACAAACAATCAGATTGAGGTGGGATGGCTGACACAAGAAACTTATTTATGTCATTTTGAAAATGTAGGTACGAGCACATGCAATCGGAAAGACGTAAGTTCCAAAGCGTGGATGTTGTGGAAAATTTCCAGAGAGAGGAGATGTTCCTGATTGGTGTGTGTGTTGAGGAGCCGTGCCTTTGCTTTTCTGCACATATACTCTTCGATTTCCTGCTACATGTTTCTTTAAAATGGGTGCTGCAGAAACACCTGCTCTCAAGTGCTAGCATCATGTACTCAGATATGGCATGATTAGAATAAGAGTAAAGATGCTACCAGGCCTCACCGACTTTGGCACAATCTCATCGAGTAACACCGTGTCTTTGAGAAAACAACTGGGAATTAGGACAAATTATTTGTCCTGCTTGCTCAAAGTAACCAAAAACTGGAACCAGATGAGTCAAACTGCACATAGTATTCCTGCATTCAGAAGACTATCTCTCCATGTAGGCTATACTTGCATTAGACGTATGTCTCACTGAAATATTTAGTCACACAGATTTTGTATATTTTAATGCTTTTTGTTTGAAATTATAATTTACAAAATCAGGGGAGATCAGTTGAAATCTAAATAGGTCTCCGAGAATTTTCAATGTTCCAGCTTACAATAAAATATATTTGTGTCTTTCATGTGATATACTTTGTGGCTTTGCTCACAGTGAGTTGGAGCAGGTATTGCTTCAAATATATACAACTAAAAATGGGAGGAAGAATTTGGCATGCTAAGTGAATAGTGAGTCTTCATGCAGCACATGACAGAGAAAGCACCAAGGGGAAAGGTGGGATGGGAGAAAAAGGCACAATGGGAGAAAGTGGGTTGAAAGAATGTGTGACGAAGTATGACAGGAAGTAAATTACAGGAGTGGACATAACACGTAAGGGGTTTGATACTTTATACATTTAACAGCCTGTAACTATTTTACTTCCATTGCACAAAAATATGGTTAGGGTTCATTTCCAAATTGCTTTACCCGTAAAAAATACCACACTTAATTTTTTTCAGTGTCATTTACAGTTTTGCCGATTCCCTGTCATCCTTGTTAATGAACTGATTGCAGCATTATGTCTGCATTCTTTCACACAGCTCCCAAGATCTCCACTTTGTCGCTCTGAGCTTTCGCTTGCCTCTGGCCAATTGATTCATGCTGCAAGTTGGCGTAGGCAAATTCGTTTTCTCGTCTGCCACTGGTCTCAGATTGAGTTGCCTGTGTCTGCAGGTGAGAGAGAGAGGAACAAATGTGAACTGTTACAAAAAACTTGTTTTTTTTTTAAAATCTGAGTCCCAACCAGCACAAGGTCCCATTCACCCAGCAATCACCTATGTACGTTGTTCAAGTAAGAACAGAAGAACGTAAGAAATAGGAGCAGGAGTAGGCAATCTGGCTCCTCAAGCCTGCTCTGTGATTCAATAAGGTCATGGCTGATGTTCCCATGTACTCAGCTACATTTACCCTCCCATTCCCCATAACTCTTAATTCCTTTACTGTTTTGAAATCTGCCTTTGCCTTAAAAACATTCAACGAGGCAGTATCAACTGCCTCACTGGGCAGAAAATTCCACAGATTCACAACCCTTTGGGTGACAAAGTTCCTCCTCAACTCAGTCCTAAATCTGCTCCCACCTTATTTTGAGGCTATGCCCCCTGGTTCTAGAAAGTATGGCCTTAGTTTTAATATTATCATCTTAATTGTTTCAGAATTCCCTCTACTGCTCCATCCATCTTCATCTCTGTTACCTCCTTCAGCCTTACAAATTCCTTTGATCCATGTGTTCTTCCAGTTCTGAGCAATTTTGCACCCTAATTTTGAACACTCTGACATTAGTGCCTGCATCTTCACTTTAGGTCCATGGCTGTGAAATTACCTTGTTCAACCTCTCATCTTCTCTATCGCTCTCTCCTCCTTCAAATTACTCATTTCAGGCCAAGGTTTTGATCTGCTGTACAAGTTTTTCTTTAAATCACAAAATATTTTGATCAGCGTGCATCTATTGTCCTCTCTCATTGCTCTGGAGAAGACAGACCCTTGTTGAACCACTGCAGTCTGTGCGGTTTAAGTTTTCCCACATTGTTTTTTAGGGAGGGAGTTTGTGATTGAGATTTAACGATGAGGATTCTGACACGAGTATCCAAAAGAATTAGAAAAAAGCTTCAGTCTATCAAAAAGGCATCTCAACACGACCTTTTCTAGGGCATTGTGGAATGGGAAATAAATTCTGGTCTATTCATTGACAGACACATTCAATAAACTAGCAGCTTAAGTGTGACCACCAGAATGGTCAGAAGTGAACTGGATGAATCTTTGTCTTTCATCAACATACATGATCAGTCCATACAAAATGAAATTAAAACTCTCTCCCGTGTTTCAAAGTGTCTCCTCAGTCCACTGAACCTCTGCACCTCATCCCCTCTCACAGCATTCAGTCATCTGTTTTGAGCCTTTTCTGCACTCTCCTCTTCCAACTGCCTCACCAGTTTGATTATCTGGGGCACCCTCCCTAAACAACCCAACCCAAACTCTCTATAGCTTGATCTATATCTTTCCAACTTGTTCATTAAGCCCATTAATCATCCTAAATTTAGAATCCATTCCTTGTATAAATTATTGCCTCCTTCTCCTGTGGAATGAGTTGTCATGGTTTTCTGCATTAAACGTGTCACACCCATGCAACAAAATGAGGACGCCTTAATTTTGGAAGCCCCTTTACAAACCTTTTTTGGTGTCTGCACTTCAGTGTAGATCACAGGTTGGGAATCACTTTCCAACTCTTGCCCTGGGACAATGCAAAAACAACCAATTAATTGGGAAAGATCAAAAGGTAACTCACATGCTGTTGCACTCCCAGGGAAAATACACGCTTGAAGTGCTCGGCACTGCTGTTTGGAATGTCATGAGATGCCTCATGTTCTACACCATCTAGCCCCAGAAGAATATTCTTATATTCCTTTCTGTCTCATGCACTTATTTCACTAGCCCTTCCATGTATCCATTTTATTTTCCTCAGCTATTCTGTCTGGCAATATGTTTTACATTCGGAGTATACCCTGGATAAACAGATTACCCCGAACTTCTCTCTTATATTTTTTAGAACAACAGCAAAATGGAGTTCATGACAAAGATTTCTAGTTAACCAGTAGAACCATATTATAAGGGTGCAATTTTCCTTATCCTAGAGGTGACAAGAAAGAGAAATTTGCGGGTAAGTTTGGCTCTGGAGAGAAACACACCCCATTCTTGTGATATTTCCAAATACACACTGGGTAAGAGGGTCCACAGCTGATGTTCTCAACTCAGCAAAGTCATGAAGTCGTCAATTAACAACGACTTAAGAGTCTTAGTTCAGGAGAGATGGGGGTTGTGGGGGGTCATTTCCAGACTGGAAAACCATGGAGACCTGCCTGTTGTGTTGGGGAGACGGTGGGGGTGGTGGTTGGGGTTGGGGGGGAAGGGTACCTCCAATTGTCCATCTGGGGGCAATTAAAGGCACAGATTGGATCAACTGGTAGCCTTTGAAAGCCATCTTCCACCCTGACCTTGTTTCTGACACTCATTGCACCCCCCCATCACAGTCATCATTGCCTCCACAATGGGATAAAATAAAGACTTGCCTTCTCACTGCTGGATCCCCTAAGAGGTAGCCCTCAACCAGCAGGCTTTAGGACCCAGCAGCTGTTGGCCAGGTTGCCAGTGTTGAGGCCTACGAAGGTCAAGTTAGTCACCCTTATTCGCCTGTCAGCTCATAATGACCCGATTGGCAGTCAACCCTACAGGCTCATACACCACCAAGCCCTCCATCCCCTCCTTTGCATTTTGAGAAGGAAATGGAAGGCGATGCACTTAATGTCCAGCCATATTGAGCTCCTTGATAATCTTAAAGATCTCCATGAGGTCAGCTGTCAGTCTTTGCTTTTATAGAATCCCTATGGTGCAGACAGAGGTTATTCATCCCATTGGGTCCACACTGACCCTCCAAAGACCATCCCACCCAGACCCATTCCTGTCACCCCGCATTTCAATGGCCAACTTACCTCGCCTGCACACTATGGGTGATGTAGCATGGCCAATTCACCTAACCTGCACATCTTTGGGCTGTGGGAGGAAACCGGAGCACCCGCAGGAAACCCACACAGACACGGGGAGAATGTGCAAACTCCACACAGACAGTCGCCCGAGGGTGGAGTCAAATCTGGGTCCCTGGGGCTGTGAGGCAGCAGTGCTAACCACTGTGCCACATCAAACAGAAGGAGTGGAGTGCAATGCATTGGTCAGGATTACACTAGAAGCACATCACCAGATATTCTGAGAGCAGTCTCCTCTATGTAAATAAACCCAGCATGGTGGGTGTTGCACTGTTTCAAGTGGAGACCAACAGCTCAGCAGATCTTGACTTCCTCTGATCGAGTAGCATTTATGATTAGCAGTTGATATCTGTTTTAATTCGATACTCATTGTGTTCAAGCAGAAGCAGAGGGTATTAAAGTGAGCGACATACTCCATTGTGCTATTAATGCCCAACCTCTCCAGTTTATTCCATCAATACCCAACCTCAGATGGTATTTTGCCAGCTACTTTTAGAATGTTTTGCTGCCTCATTCATTACGCTTTTCCTGTGAAATCGGGTGGGAGGAGAGTTAGGCATGCCAGCCACATGGGACTTCCCAGCATTCACGTTGCTGGCGCCATGTTGAAAGACCCTGTGCACGGCCAATCCGATCCAGCGAGCCAAGAGCTGGTCCTCACCCTGTGGTGCTTGACCGAAGGTGAATCTGGGAGGAAATGAATGCTCAGTTCCCACTTCGCATTCGGGAACTTGCAGGTCTGGTGGATGCCGCACGAGGGAGGAGGGCAGTCACTTACCGTGCGGACTGCCACGGGACACCATGCCACTTCACCATGTCAGCCTGGACAACTGCCATGTTCGGGAACACTCACAGCAGCGCAGGAAGAACGTCAATGATTCTGTAGGCTCTTCAAGGGTAAATGATATTATCCTCCCTGTATTATCTCATATTCTCAGGGACTTTTACTCACTCTAACTATGCCACTACACATAACAACAAAAAAAAATTAACGGACTGCGGATGATGGAAATCGGAAAGAAAAGTCACCAGCAGTCACTGATTCTCTCATTTTGACAATTACCCAGTCTCCCCAACTGATGTTCTCGCTCCCTGGTCTCCATCTCCACCTATTATTTATTCCTCACCCGACCCCATCTTCAGCATATATACCAACCTTTTCCAAGCTACAATCAGTTCTAAAGAACTTTAACTTAGTTAACTCTGACTTTAACTTTAGTTTAACTTTAACTTTAACTCTGCTTTCTCTCTCCTCAGATGCTGGCAGAGTTGCTGAGTTTCTCCAGCAATTTTTGTTCTGGATGGCACTACGCTTGTCTTTCCCCAAGCCTCGTGGACTACCAGTTTCGTTATTGCAAGCATCATGTCCACTCGATGTCCCTTAGCACCTCAAATTCCCAACCCACAAACCCTTTCTGACCTCTGCACTTCTTACTCACTCACTGGGGACACTTCACCTCCTGTCCTCAGCATTGACATCTCTTCCATCCACTTGCATCAAACTCAATCCCTCCCTTTGTCTTATTGCAGGGTACATCGGCCCACTCCCAGACAGCACCCTGACTGATGCACTACCATCCCCAACCTGCACTTGACTGTGGCCCAATCCCTGGACTGTAAAGGTGTAGATCCCCAGTCTCTGGTAGGACCAAGTGCCTGACTGAGTGTGGTGAATCCCCTGGACTGACAATGTTCAGACAGGAGACATGTGAGGTAGTGCACACGGGGTGTACTAACAAGGCAAGACAGCACACAAAGGTGGAGGTCTGGAAAGCACTGAAGTTCAGGGGAAAATTGGTGTGCATATTCACAGATCCCTTACCGTAGCAGGACAGATAGGTGAGGCAGTTAGGAGGTATGTGGAATGCTTCCCGTTTTTTGCTGTGGTATGGAATTCCAAGGGCAAGGAAGCTATCCTGGAGCAGTACAAAACTGTGGATAGGCATCAACTGAAACATTGCATGCAGTTCTGGTCACCATAGGGTGTCCTTGCACGAGACAGAGTGCAGAAGAGTTTAACCAGGATACTGCCTGGAATAAGATGAGAACCTTGACTGAAGGTATAAGTACTCCTGACTGACCATAGTCCTCATTAACCTCACTCAGGACTATTCCCCTTTAACTTTCACACTGTTTGCTTGAAGCACATGCAGCGTGTTTGCCGTATAAACAGCTGGCACATGCTCTAAGTGTGATGCCGGCTTAGCACGGTGATGTGTTCAGCTCCTTGATTATTCAGTGCTCCTCAAACTGCCTGCCTCACCTTCTGTGCTAATAAAGGAATGAAACTCATGGAAGCTGGCATCCTGTAAGCCAGCCAGTGAGTGCCAAGAAAGCCAATGTGAAAGCAAGCAGAGGCAGACAGCATTCGGGTAACTGGCATTCGGGTAACTGGATGGTGTCCATGCAGGAAAACTCCTCTCATGATGACCAGGATAGGTATTTGGTGACAAGGTGTGGAACTGGATGAACACAGCAGGCCAAGCAGCATCAGAGGAGCAGGAAAGCTGACGTTTCGGGCCTGGACCCTTCTTCAGAAATGGGGGAGGAGAAGGGGGCTCTGAAATAAATAAGGAGAGAGGGTGGAGGCGATGATAGAAGGTGGACAGAGGAGCAGATAGGTGGGAGAGATTAAGTGCAGGTCAAGGAGGCGGGGATGAGGCTAGTAGGTAGGAAGTGGGGGTGGGGGTTGGTTAGTTAACCTACCAACCTACGCTCACCTTTATTAGCTTCATCCCCGCTTCCTTGACCTGTCCGTCTTCTCTCCAACTATCTGCTCCACTATCCACATTCTATCACCGCCTCCCCCTCTATCTATTTATTTCAGAGTCCTCTTCCCCCTCCCCCATTTCTGAAACGTCAGCTTTCCTGCTCCTCTGATGCAGCCTGGCCTGCTGTGTTCCTCCAGCTCTACACTGTGTTATCTCAGACTCCAGTATCGGCAGTTCTTACTATCTTTAGGTATTTGGTGAGTTACCTGCTCTGATTTACATGTCATGAATTAGTGCTGTCTAGGTTTCTTAGGGAAGCTGAGGAGAATTGAAAACGGTGTATAAATGAAGAGAGACGGGGACTTGATAAGGCACAAGTGCATGGAAGTAAGGTAATCGTCACTCAATGGTCAGATTCTGAAGTCACAATTTTATTCATGGCATGTCTGTTGTAGTCTATAACCTGAGCCTTTATATGTAGTGACAATGCTGTCACTTTAAAAGGTTATGTCATCCTGTTTTGAAGAGAGGTTGTAAGGCAGAGGTGTTGAGCTGTCTCTAAGAAAGTAAACAGTTTGTGAGGCCTTGGGGATTTATTTAAATGCTGGAACAATGGAAGCAGCCTGGGTGTGACCAGCTTTTCACAGACCTGGCTTTCTAGTTTTTTTGTAGTTTTTGAGTTTAGTTTTAAGCGGAACCCATTTAGGTGCCAAAAGAGTTGGAAGCTTCAGTGAATGCCTCACTTTCTCTGAATTTTCTGTTGATTTTTTTTCCTCCTGGATTGGAGAACTGCATGTGAGAATCTGTGTCTGAATTTTCCTTTTTGTCAGGGGGTGTGTTTATGGGGTGTTACTATATTGGAGCAGTTAATTAGTAAGAGGTACTGTATCTATTGTTCGGTTAAGTTTTCTAATAGTTAAGTTATTCTAAATTCCTCCTTCTTTTGTTTGTATTTTGACGATAGTGTTTAAATAAATTGTGTTCTGCTTAACATTGATTAGCTTGACCAGTTGCCTCACATCTGGAACATGGCATTTCACATCTACTTTTAAAATAGAAAAAATTAGGGCCTAGGCTATCTTATAAAATATGTTGAGGGGGCCTGGTTTGGTCCATAACAAATTATTTTCTTTCTTAGAGATAGCTTGGCGCTTCTGCCTTACAATCTGTCTTCAAAAACACCAGGACAAAATAACCTTTTAAAGTGACAGCATCGTCGCAATGTGAAATGAGTTAGACAATGTGTTCAGAATAAACATTTATCTCACACACAAAAACAGAAATTTCTGGAAAACCTCAGCAGGTCTGGCAGCATCTGTGGAGAGAAATCAGAGTTCACGTTCTGAGGAAGTTTCACTGGACTCGAAATGTTAACTCTGATTTCTTTCCACAGGTGCTGCCAGACAAGCTGAGCTTTTCCAGGAGTTTCTGTTTTTGTTTCTGATTTCCAGCATCCACGGTCATTTCAGTTTTCATTAAACATTTGTCCCAGTTGGGTAAATGACTTCTGGAGAGGAAATGATGGCCTAGTGTTATTATCACTGGACTGTTAAATCCAGAAACCAAGGTAACGTTCTCAGGATAGAATGGAGCTGCAGGAACACAGCAGGCCAGGTAGCATCGGAGGAACAGGAAAGTTGACTTTTCGGGTCGGG
>NC_063343.1:6966282-7067280 GCF_021869965.1 Rhincodon typus
TCCCTTCCCCCTCTCCCATTTCTGAAGAAGGGTCCCGACCTGAAATGTCAACTTTCCTGCTCCTCCGATGCTGCCTGGTCTGCTGTGCTCCTCCAGCTCCACTCTGTGTTATCTCTGACTCCAGCATCGGCAGTTCTTACTATCTCTAACATTCTGAGGACCTGGATTCGAATCCCGCCAAGGTAGATGGTGGAATATGACTGCAATGGAAATCTGGAATTAAGAGCCTAATGATAACAATGAATCTGTTGCCGATTGTCGGAAAAACCCATCTGGCTCATTAATGCCCTGTGAAGCTGCTATCCTTACCTGGTCTGGCCTACATGTGAATCCAGACCCACAGCTGGTGGTTGACTCTTAACTGTAATTAGGGATGGGCAATGAACGCTATCCCAGCCAGAGACTCACTCATCTCATGAATGAATTAAAAAGAAACTAATTCCGTTTGGAAAAGAAAATTGCTGTCTTTATCCAGTCCACAGTAATGCCAATGATTCTTAAATATCCTCTGAAATGACCTGATGAGAGTGATAACGGAGGGCCAATAAATCGCTACACTGGCAATGTCCAAATCCCATCAAAGGGAAAAGAACAAAAAACATTTCCAGAAAGACTGAGATAACAAGGTGTAGAGCTGAATGAACACAGCAGGCCAAGCAGCATCAGAGGAGCAGGAAAGCTGACGTTTTGGGTCAGAAGAAGAAGGGCCCAGACCCAAAATGTCAGCTTTCCTAAGCCTCCTCTGATGCTGCTTGGCCTGCTGTGTTCATCCAGCTCTACACCTTGTTATCTCAGATTCTCCACCATCGGCAGTTCCTACTATCTCTAGAACGACTGATTTCAGATCGTTCATCCTCAGTGAAGTCCGAAAACAAAGGGATGTTACACATAACATTATCCATATTTCTTGTACTTGATTTGACTATGTGGTTTAATTTACACCAAAAATAAAGTTCTATCACCTACATGAAGATGCAAATGTCACATACGAGTTTGACCCAGAGGTGAGAGTGGCCATGGCCATCATTGATCAGAATCGCACCTTCACTTCTTGATAAACTCGCTTAAACAAGCGATGTCCTTTCCCTGCAATTGTGTCCCGGGCATATGTAAATGCGAATGGCCTCATGCTTGTTAAGGTGCTCAGTGGGTGCTGTGGTGTCCCAGAGAATGAACCAGGATCACACCGATCCTACCTCCAATCACTTCCTTCTTTTTCCTCCATGCAACAATGACGAAAATGATGATGACAACCATTCCACTGGCAATGACCCCAACAGCCAGCAACAACGTCTTGGTGAAAGAACCTGCCAATCAAAGCAGCAAAGGTTAGAGTTAAGATATACCCAGTTGAGGACATTGCACATGGGCAGAGAAATGGAATCTATACTTCCTACAGTTACATACAGAGCTTGGCATGCATTATAAGATGGTGTCCATCATCTCGCGGACCTTTCTGCCTATATTATTGAGAAAAGGATCCGCCACTTCGCCAGCCCATTCCCAGCCCCAGACCTCCTCTGTGTTCTGTGGACATGCAACAATGCATTTTATAGGTTATTCCATTCCTCAGTATGGATGTTTTCAATTTCAACCGTGAAAACTAAACCAAATGTGACCGCAAATGGAATCTGATGGGCACGGCCCATTGTCAGGAACATTTTGTTAATGGAGTTCCATGGGCTAAAGTAGCAGCTGCATCCCAAAACATGGGATAATTCTAAACCTGCATTCTAGCCAGTTCTCTCAAAGAGCAATTGGGTTGAAATAATGAAATTCATTCTAATGATAAGCCTGTATAGACAGCAATCATTTTAATTGAACACTGCCAATGAGAATATAAATGGGAAGATCTGATCGACCTCTTTGATTTCTATGAGGATGTTATAGACACAGTAGATAGTAAGAATCCTAAATTAGTGGAAGCAAATCCACTAATTCCAATCTCCCAGAAAGAATTAACAGCAGCAATCAGAGAATTGTTTCTTCCAGTATTGTAACCTGGTTCATTAAGAAATGTTCACAAATTGGAATCTACAGTGTGGAGACACTGGGCCATTTGGTCCAACTAGTCTATGCTAGAATTAATGTTCCATGGTGAGCCTCTTTCTATTCTATTTACCTCTCTAACCAGTATATTACTCATTCCCTTTTCTGCCATATATGCATCAAACCATATTTAGAATCATAAAAATCCCTACATAGAAGCAGGCCATTCAGCCTATTGGGTCCACACCAACTCTCTGAAGGGCGTCCCACCCAGACCTATCCCCCTGCCTTATACCTGTAACCCTGCATCTCCCATGGTTAACCTACCCAGCCTGCACACTACAGGGCAATTTCCCAAGGCCAATCCACCTAACCCGCACATCTTTGGACTGTGGGAGGAAACCAGAGCACCTGGAGGAAACCCACGCAGACACAGGGAGAATGTGCAAACCCCACACAGACAGTCGCCCGAGGGTAGAATCAAACCCAGGTCCCTGGCTCTGTGAGGCAGCAGTGCTAACCACTGAGCCACCGTGCCGCCCTCTACTTAAAAACATCAATAAGGGTCTTCAGTTCAGGCAGAAGTTTGTAATCAGTGATTTCATAACCCTTTCGTAATTTGGAGCCACAATGGCACATGGAGGCACCTCAAGCGTGGTTAGGTAAATTTAACTTTATTTTCCACTCAGAGCAACATAATACTGAAAACTACTTCTTTAAAGTCCTCATTTTTGATCTATATTCTGTGGACAATAGTGACAAAGCAATATAATTTCCTTGGACAATTACAGTTTGATTTCACAGTGCATAAGCTAGAATCTGAAATAAGAATGATGTGGAGATGCCGGTGTTGGACTGGGGTAGACAAAGTCTGAAGTCATTTGACACCAGGTTATGGTCCAACAGGTTTATTGGAGATCACAAGCTTTTGGAGCATAGCCCTTTTGTCAGATGACGTGGAAGAACTTCCGTTTCACCTGACGAAAGAGAAGCATTCGAAAAGTTTGTGGCTTCAAATAAACCTGTTGGACTATAACCTGGTGTTGCGTGGCTTCTGACTGAAATATGAAAGCCATCCGGGCATGTTGAACTGTTCAGGAAGGGCTGACAATCCGAGGATTAACTAAAATGAGTAAATTAGGAATACTTACTCTTTGTTAACCCAGAGAAATTCCTTTTGTACTTACCAGGTGGGCACCTCTCCGTCACCGACACTCCGTGTTTATTCTGAGCTAGGCACGAAACACAAAAGCTTGCTGTTGTTTCCAGCCTCAGTGTACTAACTGAATGTGTGCCATTGAATTCTGACTTTATACTGACCCTGGGATCAGTGAGGTTTATACTTTCATCACTGATCTTCCATGTGATGACTGCAGGAGGACTGGCCTCAGCAATGCACTTGTATAGAACTTCCTGGCTGATTGTTACCTTGTCAGGCTTATCTGTAAGAAAACAAAAAAGAATGCCTATTGGAGATCTTGCTTAGCATGAACGAATCACTTGCTCAGTAGGTTAATGCTAAAGAGAGTCTGGACTTGAGTCTTAATCCTGTATTGAGTTAATCAATTTGAATCAAAGCAACAGCAACAAGTCTACCACCGGCCTCAAAGATTCTGGAAGAAAAACAAAACAAAGTTTCCTTTATTGATCACTAGATGTTGACTAGTTTTTCACATCTATGTGCCTGGGTTGTGTGAAAGCATGTTTATGTGTCTGTGCAAGTTTATGCATTGCAAGAAAGCCCTTCAGATAAAGAACAAGACTGGATGTGGGAGATATATTTCATTAAATCCCTACAGTGCAGACAAAGGAAATTTGGCCCATAGAGCCTGCCCCAGCCCAGTAACCCCAAATATATCCTATTTACACCCTGCTGCAATTTTAAGCACCTGGAGGAAACCTACACAGACACGGGGAAAATGTACAAACTCCACACAGACGGTCACCCAAGGCCAGAAGTGAAGCTGGGCCCCTAGCACTGTGAGGCAGGAGTGCTAACCACTGAGCCACTGCACCTTCCCATAAAGTTCTAAAAGACAGGGAAGCATTTCTCCATTGACCCCTGCTCTTAAAGCACATAATGAAATGCATTTGTTCCGTTGAGACACTTCGGTGTTATCTGAATGGTTGCAACAGAGAATGGGGCCATTCAATCCATCGTGTCTATGCTGGATTTCTGAAGAAGTGATTTTAAGACCGCTCTCCCACCATCTCTCCTGACCCTTTTACATTCTCCCTTTTCTGATGGCAATCTAATCTGCTCTTGAAGGCCTCAACTGAACCCGCCTCCACCATAGTCTCAGGCAGCACATTCCAGATCCCAACTGTGTGAAAATGTTGTCCCCAGTATCAGTACAATCCATGCATACATCCTACTGCTGCATAAAACAACCTCTCTTATAAAAGATTTCTCAGATAAAGTTCATGCTTATTATAATTGCATTGAACCACTTCTATGGGAGGTGATGGCCTAGTGATATTAACAATCCTATGAGCCTTATAATGTTCTCGTGCCCCAGGTTTGAATTCTGCCATGGCAGATGGTGGAAATTGAATTCATTTTTATACCAATTCTCAAATTAACAATCTAATGATGACCATGAATTCATCTTTGATTGTTGGAAAAACCTGTCTGGTTCACTAATGTCCTTTAGGGAAGGAAACTGCCATCCTTACCTGGTCTGGCCTACATGAGACTCCAGACCCACAGCAATGTGGTTGACTCTTAACTGGCCTCTGAGCTGTTAGTGATGGGCGGTAAACGCTGGCTTGGTCTGTGATGCCCATAATCCGTAAACGCATTTTAAAAAGTCAGGACGAGTTCTTTATAAATAGCAAGTCTTCACCTCTCCACAAACTATTAACCTCCTCAATAATCTTAAAACAAACTTTCCAGTTCCAAAATGTGTGAGGGCTAGATCCAAAGTAGAATTGACTTGAACTGCATTGTTTGGCTAAAATGCAAAGGAGAGATGTTGAAGCTGTTTGCAATGATTGACAACAGCGACAACTAATTAGGATGAAGCAAGGTATCAGTGCTGACTGTTCCAATCCTTAAATTTGCCAGTCAGGTTTTTGTCAGGATCTGTTATGTTGTGGACTCTGGGCCCTATGTAAGCCTATCCATGACTTAACTTGGAAAAACCAATCGTGTATGGTAAGGCCATAGTTAAGGATTAGAATTAATTGCACACACAATATTCAAGCAATATTCATCAGAATCAAAGTCATTCTCATTGAATTTGAGTCTGTAGACAACAGCAGAGCAAGATTAGTTTTCTACAAAACCGCTGCGCTTTGATCAATGTATGGCCCTTCAACCATACTCAACTCCTTACGGCTCTCTGGTGTGTGCATAATCTTCCATCACTCACTGGTTCCCACCCTGGTTAATTTCAGCCAGCCTTTAACAAACAAGTCATAGCATCCTTGTGTCATCTTTGAATTAGGCATGAGTTTCCTTGAATCAATTGCCAATCATGAAGTTAAGACCTTGAAAGGTCATTCACCGTTTAACAGAGTATTGTAAAGATCCTTGTTTAGCTTTCATTAATAGAGGGATTGAGTTCAAGAGCTGTGAAGTTATGCTCCAGCTATACAAAAGCCTGATTTGGCCACATCTGGAGTATTGCGTCCAGTTCTGGTCACCTCATTACAGGAAGGATGTGGAAGTGTTAGAAAAGGTGCAGAGGAGATTTACCAGGATGTTTCTTGGAATGGAGGGAAGGTCTTACGAGGAAAGGTTGAGACAGCTAGGGCTTTTCTCTTTAGAACGACAAAGGATGAGAGGTGACTTGACAGAGGTGCACAAAATGATCAGAGGTATAGATACAGTAGACAGCCAGAGACTTTTTCCTAGAGTGGAGGTAGCTTTTACGAGGGGACATAGTTTTAAAGTGAGTGGAGGTAGATATCGGGGAGACGTCAGAGGTAGGTTCTTTACTCAGAGAGTGATAGGTGCATGGAATGTATTGCCGGCGAGGGTAGTGGATTTGGCCCCATTAGGGGTATTTAAACGGCTATTAGATAAGCATATGGATGATAGTATAAGGCAGGAATGGAGGTTAGATAGACCTTAGGATTAGGGTAAAAGTTCGGCACAACATCATGGGCCGAAGGGCCTGTACTCTGCTGTACTGTTCTATGTTCTATGTTCTATGTTCTAGATCCTGACTGGCTCCACTCTATCTAGCTTCAACCATCTATCAATAATTTACTTACTATATTTCAAAAGTATCAAAATGGCCACTTCATTGTAATTGTCCCCAACTTAAGGGAAAAGAAATAATTTTCCTACCTGACTGTTATTATAGCCTTAATAAGGTTACCACTTCACGTCTAACATTTTATTTCAGCATTTTATGACACTACTAACTGTTAGCATGCATTGTATGTCACAAGTGTTTTCAAACTTTATGGAATCATAGAATCCCTACAGTGTAGAAGTAGGCCATTTGGCCCATTGAATGCAGGCTGGCCCTCCAAAGAGCATCTCAACTAGACTCACCCCCTTCCCTCTATTCTTATAATCCTGAATTTCTTGTGGCTAATCCACTAGCCTGCACATCCTTGAACACTATGGGCAATTTAGCATAGCAAATTCACCCTAACCTGCACATCTTTGGACTGTGGGAGGAAATCTCTCAGACAGGGAGACAACATGCAAACTTCACGCAACCAGCTGCACAAGGGTGGAATTGAACTTGGGTCTCTGACACTGTGAGGCACCAGTGCTAACTACTGAGCCACCGTGCCACCCTAAGGTTGTCTCTAAGCTGCCTCATTACCCTGGTTGGAATAGGTGTCCTCGGCCATACCTAGCATTTTCAACAAAAGGATAGCTCACAAGTCAGAACAGGTAGTATTTTATGTTGAACGTTAACATGTTGTAAATGCTTCTAGTCTTATACATGTCTTATACAGAAGTGACATGGTGGCTCAGCGGTTAGCACTGCTACCTCACAGCATCAGGGACCCAGGTTCAATTCCACCCTCGGGTGACTGTCTGTGTGGAGTTTGCACATTCTCCCCGTGTCTGCGTGGGTTTCCAACGGGTGCTCCAATTTCCCACAACAGACCAAAGTCGTGAAGGTTAGGTGAGTTGGCCATGCTATAGTGTCCAGGGATGTGCAGGCTAGGTGGATTAGCCATGGGAAATGCAGGGTTGTAAAGGGGTGGATCTGGGTGGGATTCTCTTCAGAGGGTCAGTATGGACTTGATGGGCTGAATGGCCTGCTTCCACATTGTAGGGATTCTAAGAAGATGCTTGTATGCTGTAAATGCTTAGGACACTGGAAAATGATGGTCATTGTGCAATCAAGTTATTTGTTAGTTCATCTTCAGCCTCTGAATCAGTAGCTTTGAGGGGGAAGGGATCGAGCTTAGATTTCAGCTCCTAACTCACTCCTCCTGATTGATTCAGTTTATGTTTCATTCATTGAGAGGGTCAGAGATTTGTTTGGTAAATTGGTTTTCATCTCAGCTGATATTTCGTGTTTGCTGATGAAATTTTGACACAAAGAGAAATGAGTTCTTTACAATCAGACTTTTAGATCTGACATTTGTGAGCTCATAATGCAAATGTTCCAAGGTTTTAAATTACACAGTTGTAGAAACCACCAACAAAATTGCTGAGGTATATCATTACATCTTTGACAATCCACCAATGACAATTCATTGAAAGAGATCATGGGGCAAAGGACAATGTGCTGCAAGGAGAAAGAAAAGGATTGCATTTCTGTCGTACCTTCATGGCTTCAGGTCGTTGCAAAACTGTTCCACAGCTAGGGATTTACATTGAAGTGTAGCTGTTGTAGTATCGTAAGGAAATTTCTCCTTTCTTGAGAAAGGATGTCCTGGCACTGGAGGGGTGCAGAGGAGATTCACCAGGTTGATTCCAGAGTTGAGAAGTTTGTCTTATGAGGAGAGATTGAGTAGACCGGGACTATACTGGCTGGAATTTAGAAGAATGAGGTGGGGTCTTACAGAAACATATAAAATTATGAAGGGAATAGATAAGATAGAAGCAGGGAGGGTGTTTCCACTGGCGGGTGAGACTAGAACTAGGGGGCATAGCCTCAAAATAAGGGGGAGCAGATTTAGGACTGAGTTGAGGAGGAAGGTCTTCACCAAGGGGTTATGAATCCATAGAATTTCCTGCCCAGTGAAGCAGTTGAGGCTGCCTCATTGAATGTTTTCAAGGCGGAGATGGATAGATTTTTGAACAGTAAATGAATTAAGGGTTATGGTGAATGGGCAGGTAAGTGGAGCTGAGTCCACAAAAGGATCAGCCATGATCTTATTGAATCACGGAGCAAGCTGCTCCTGCTCCTATTTCTTAGGTTCTTATGAAATATGTCATTCAGTTTTTACGCAGCAACATCCCATAAAGAGTGATAAGAAGCTAATAATTGGTTTTCAGTGATGGAGTTGGAAGGATAAACATTGGCTGTGAGAGAAGTCTTACGAACAGTGTCTTGGGATCGTCCACACCCACCCAGGAGGGCAAACCAGTCACAGTTTAGTGGCTCAACCTAAAGCAGGCTGCAAAATTTGTAAAACTATAAGAAGCATCAAAAAGTTTCTTTATCCCTTTTGATCCGCTGGAGTCCAGTCCCTAGACTGTCCTAAAATGAAAACAGTAAATGATGAATAAAGGTCTAGAAACAATTCTGGAGAGAGAAACATAGCTAATGTTTTGAGTCCAATCATGCTTGCCTGGACTACCCAAATCCAGGCTAATCTGGATGACCTTAGATTGAGGTGCAATGAGAGAATCATAATTATCTATAATGATCTGTTCCTTAAGGGCCGAAAAAAAAATGGCTCTTGCTTTAGATCATCATCTGACAAATGATGCTGCAAAGACGATGAATATTATCTAATTCATGGGCCACGCTTCATTATAATAGATAATAGTGGGATAGCTTTTCAGCAATCATTGTACAAGGAAAAATCAAAGGTTAAAATTCTGTATCAGATCAGAGTTTGAGCTGGATCTGGCAACAGATAGAGTGACAACTACGGCAGCAGCTAAAATAATAAAATAGCAATGAGAACAATTCAACAGCAAATGCAGAGATTGTCTTCCTGTGAACACATGTCCTCTCCTAATGGTAGGAGGGTCAATCAGCATAGGAATAAAGGTCACACCACCATTCCCACAAGGCCACATATAAACCTGACAGCGGGTACATGGAAGGTGGGTAAGCACTAGGGTACCCAATCTACAGCCTCTAGCCCGATCACAACACGCCCGCACCCCCACCGTCTAAGTTCTCCTGGCTGCTGGAAGGAATAAGTTCCACCTTATAATTCAAGACAAAATTAATTGTTGCTTGCAGAAAAAAGAACATGAGTTATAACTCACAACCAGTGAGGATTTATCAAAAACAAAATCATGTCAGCAAATGTGATTGAGGTATTTGGTGATGTAACTTTGGGGATTTATGTGGGTAATGGAATTGTGGCTGTGTATGTGAACAGTTCTAAGGAATTTGATGTAATGTTACCTCCTAGATGTGTTAGTAAAATCAGCCTTAATGGGATTAAAGGACTGTGGACGCATGGACTTTGAATTGTCTAAGAGACAGAAAGCAGAGGGCAGTGGTGAATGCTTCTCATCTTAATGTGATATTTCGAGCATTTTGTTTTTGTTGCAGGTTTCTAGCATCTGTAGGATTTTGCTTTCACTTTGGGTATAATCATTTTTTTCACGGAGTAAGATGCATCCAGTGGGGTGAGGACTTGCTGTTACTGTTGGGCATGTGTCAGCACCTATCTAGCAAACTGGTAAAGAAAAGTGGAAGGCGAATACCAACAGGTGTAATCAGTCATGAAGGGAAGGTTCCTGAACTTTCAGCGAGCAATGTTGGCTCCTTGTCCATGCCCCAAAAATGACCCAGTTATGAGCTACAGAGACCATTACCTTGTCAAAGTATGTGCAGGACCCTCTGCCATGTGCAGAGTTTTTGTCAATCATTCTTGGGCTATGAGTGTCTCTGGCAAGGTCAGCATTGAACTGGAAGTTCATAGAATCCCAGCAGTGTAGATAGAGGGCATTTGGACCCTCCAAAGAGCATTCCACCCAATTCCTGTTACCCCACATTTACCATGGGTAATGTATCTAGCCTGCACATGCCTGGACACTAAGGGTAATTTAGCACAGCCAATTCATCTAACCTGCATATCTTTAGACTGTGGGAAGAAAGCAGAGCACCTGGAGGCAACCCATGCAGATGTGGGGAGAATGGACAAATTCCACACAGTGAGTCAGAGAACCCTTACAGCTTGGAAACAGCCATTCGGCCCATTGAGTCCACACCAACTCTCACCCACCCACCCTAGATTTCCCATAGTCAATCCACCTAACCTGCACATCTTTAGACTGTGCAAACTCCACGCAGACAGTCACCCGAGGCTGGAATCAAACCGGGGTCCCTGGTGCTGTGAGGCAGCAGTGCTAACTACTGAGCTACCGTGCTGCCCCTAGTGTCCCTCACTGCACTCAAAAAGGTGCAGGTGACCTTTCTTTTGGGTTGTAGTGTGTGTGAATGAACGTTGCAGTGCTCTCAGACCAACGGAGTCTGGATATTCACCCAGCCATGCTAAAGAAGCAGCAACATGAGAAGACAAAGATGTGACTCAATTGAAACATACAAGCTCTTGATGGGTCTTGCCAGGGTAGGTATGAATAAAATGTTTCCTGTTGTAGGAGGATTTAGCAATAGGGGTCACTGTTTAAAAATAAGAGGTTGCCTATTTGAAACAGTGTTGAGGAGAACTTTTTTCTCACAGAGTTTTTTTTTGAAACTGTCTTCCTCAAAGTGTGATGTGAGCAGAGTATTTGAATCCTTTTATTGCAGACGTAGCTAGAGTCTTGATAAAGTTCTTGGGAAAGTGACATAAACAGATCATTATTGAATGACAGGGCAGACTTGAATTCCAAGTGGCCCACTCATGCTCCTTGTTCATATATGTTCAAGCTAAATTCTGCATTTATTGAAAGGAACGCTGAAAGTCACGGTGTTCCTGGAAATCCACAGGCCTTTCCCTTCTTGATGTTGACCTTTGTGGACGTGGATTATTCTTGCACATTGCTGAATTGCATTTGGTGTAGAACAGGATTTGTTTGTCTGACATGATTGTGCTGTAGCTTTTGGATTGATCAGCTGTACAGTACAAGTTGCAACAACAATGCAAGAGGAAACCATACAGTGTGAATGATTTGACAAACTAGATGTCTAGCTCTCCCTGTACATTCCATTTGCAAATCCCTGACACCCAGGTATAGGGTCATAAACCCAATTCAGTATGAGTACTGAACGTTCCAATGAAAACAATGCAATATAATTAAAGGCCTAATGAAGCAACAGTTACAAAATTACCATGTTCACAACAGGTAAACAACTGTCCCTTTAAATAATTGTACACAATTTGAAACCAATTTATCTCTAGTCATTTCAATGTGACAGAAAAAATGTGTACACACACTGCACCTGTTTCAACTGAGCAAAATAGGTGGCAGTTATTCTCACTTTCATTTCACAAGGCAATGACTTGACCAATCAGCCTTCCTAGGTTAAAATGTAAACAAAATCTCAGCAGTTAAATGTCAATCATCAGTAACTAGTGCATGCTCCCTGACAACTTGGCAGTTAGTTTTCAATCATTATTGACAGGTTCATTCTCCATGATCATGCCACAACCAGTCAACTTGCCAACCAATCAGCATTCCTTTCTCATACAGTACAAATCTTGTTTTCCCTTCACTTTAGTATTTCTTGTTAATTGTCCTGATGAGTGCAAGATGAAATGTTTTAACAAAATACACTTTTTTTTATCAACACACATTTTGTTCAAAAATAAACCACCAGTCCTTTTTGCAACCTCAGGACATCCCAAATCACTTCGTTGCTAATTAAGTACTCATCAACTATAACAAATTGATAATGTTAGAAACACAACAGCTAATTTCTCAAGGCAAAGTCCCACAAACATGATAATAACCAGTCTGTTGCTTTAATGCTCTCGGTACTGGCCTGGACACCTCTCCTGTTATTCTTCAAAATAATATTGGTAGTACTTTTGTGCATCCATCCAAGGGGACAGTCCATGCTGTGATGTAATATCTCAAAGATGATATCCCTGACAGTGTAACGTTCTCTCAGTACTCAAATCGAATGGTAGCCCATATGGTTCAAGTGGGATTTGAACCCAAGAACTCAAGACAGTTGTGCCGTATGTAACTTCAATTTCAAACCATCATTGAATGGAAGTTGTTGAGGACAGTCCCAAATACTCTTCAGGGTTACTCATTGTCCTGAAGACTACTCATAGGAAGAATGATCTTTTATGCAGAATATATGAATAAGCAAATGGTGGGCAATGTATATCACAAATAGTATCGAAGAAGTAGAATTTATCCATGCAATGCAAAATGAAAGTTCTTCTCAATGTCAGCTCCATATCTATTTCATTTATTCATGAACCTTTTTTTTGGCATAGTGTGGAGTTGAAATTCTAGGCGTATTTATGATTGCGTACACAAGTGGGAACAAAATAATAGCAAACATATTATTGCTGAGTGTATTGGACCTCTTTGGTGTAATGCAGAGAAGAAATTTGGGTTATCAGTTTGAAGAAAATTGGGAGGTCTGGTATGTTAGTATAATAGACTAATTCGGTATGGTTATTTTTCTTTCCTTCCTGAGATGTGGGTGTCACTAGAAAAACCAGTACCTGTTGTCAATGCTGAATTGTTTCTGATTTCTAGTGGCTTGTTAGACTGTTGCACATGGACAGTCTGAGCCACAGGTAAGAATTGCAACCAGGTAAGAATTGCAAATTTCCTCCCTTAAAAGCTATTAGGGAACCAGATAAGTTTTTACAGGAATTGATGACAGGTTGCTATCACTGCAAATGGTATATGGTTATCTATGCAAGAGGTTTTGAGTTCAGAAGTAGGGACGTCTCACTGAATTTATACAGGGCCTTAGTGAAACCACATCTGGAGTATTGCAGTTTTGGTCTCTCAGCCTAAGAAAAATTACTTGACATAGAGGGAGTGCAGTGGAGGTTCACTAAACTGATACTAAAGCTGGCAGGACCATCCTATGAGGAGAGATTAGTTCAACTGGATCTGTATTCATTCAAGTTTAGAAGGATGAAAGAAGGTATGATTGAAACATTTAAAAGTCCAACGGCGTTGAATAGACCAGGTACAACGAGAATGTTTTCCCGAACCGGGAGTCTAAAACCAGAAGGCTCAGTCTCAGGATACAGAGTAAGCCATTCAAAACTGAGATGAGGAAAGATTTCAACACTCAAAAGCTGATGAACTTGTCGAATTCATTCTCTCACAAGTCTGTGGAGACCAAGTCACTGAATATACGAAAGGAAAAGATAGATTTGGTTTGGTGTTAAAGGTTTGTTGGGAGTAGGAAGGAATAAGGCCTTGGGATAATGGGCAGCCATGATCACATTGAATAGCAGTGCATGTTAAAAGGGCTGATTGGCCTGTTTCTGCTTCAGATTTCTATGTTTCTATGTTCACTGAGACTAGCATTCAATTCTAGATTTATCAATTGAATATCAATTCCACCATCTGTGATGAGGAGAAATGAATACATAAGTGCTGAATATTAGCCTCAGTCTCATTATTAGTGGTCCATTGACATTACCATTTCCCTAGATAATAGAATTGATTCTCTGTGGGATGAATTGTAGGTTTGTGGGGGAAGTGAAAGTCAGATGCTCCTATCTCAAACAAAGTTGTTCTTCCAAGCTCTGGCTATCAGTAAACAGAGTGCATTCTACATTTGACTAGACCCTTGGTCTGCATAATGCTACACTCTGTCATAAGATGAGCTTCCATTATTTGCTCATTCTGGTGATCTCACCTTTGGTAGATCTGTTGTTGCCAGCTCACAGAGTTTTACCGACAAGGGCTCCTGGGCAGCTCTCAATACAAAAACAATTCTGAAGGGCAGCTTCAGAAGAGTGGGAGATTTATATACATTCCAGAGCACAGAAAGGATGTGAGTTAGCAATTTGGATGTTTAACAACAATTCAACATGTTTCATCATCATTTTGCTGAACATTATATGATTGATTGAATTCAACTTGTATATGCTGAGATAGCGACCCAGTACCATAACCATTATCTCTACCATTCCCTTGAAATACCTCCTTTAAACACAGGAAAACTTTGAAAATCCAAATACTCACATTGCACATCAATTTCAATTTCTGAAGACAAACTGCTTCCCAAATAATTTGTGGCCATGCAGTTGTAGAATCCAGAGTTCTTCCTTGATATTTTTTGGAATAATATATTGCTGCTCACAGTACTTAGAACCTCAGTTCTGTTTGTGAATTGGTCTTTCTTGTACCAGGTATAGTTAGCTTCAGGGAAGCTGTTGCCGACACATACAAGTGTCACACAGTCACCTTCTTTTATTTCTTCCTGTGATGCATTCACGAGGAGGACTGTGTTTTTTGGAGGGTCTAAATGTACCAAAAAATAAACAACCACTGATCAGCAACATTTAAAGCATCTGGAACACTGCGTTATAGCAACGAGGTGTCAAAATCACCATAATGACTGTCATAGATACTGTAAAAGGTAATGGTTTGGAAGGGGTTGACATCCCTGTCACACTGGCTCCACCCATTTTGCTGATGTCACGCACTTGTTGGTGGAGACAAGGAATTGTACTCTAGTTCTGGGATAGTATCTGTACCAGCTCCCTAACGTTCCAGTGATTTAATTTGATTTGATTTATTATTGACGCATTTACCTAAGTACAGTGAAAAGTTTTGTTTTGCGTGCAGATCATAACATAGTAAGATCGTGGGGTGATTCACAGAGCGAGGCACGCAAAGTTACGGCTACACAGGAGGTGTACAAAAGCAAGATCAACATTAGACTTGAAAATTGAGAGGCCCATTCAGGAATCTAATAACAGTGAGGAAAAATCTGTACTTGAACCTGTTGCTACGTGTGTTTAAGCCTTTGTATCATCTGCCTGAAGGAAGAAGTTGAAAGACATTATAACTGGGGTAGAAGGGATCTTTGATGATGTTGGCTACCTTTCCAAGGTAACAAGAAATACAGATGGAGTCAATGGACAGAAGGTTGGCTTGCGTGAAGGATTGGGCAAGTGGGCATGACTAAATGTGATTATACTTACTATTATTGTGCAACAAACGCTCTTGTAACCTAAGAACAGTGCTTCTGCCGGAGATATTCAACAGGAGGTGTACCCAGTACCACTGATCACTAGATAGGCCCACGGTAGAGCAAAGATAATGGAAGATTGAGGGCCATAACCTACTGCAAACAACCGTTACCCACAACCACATACTGATAGAAGTAGCAAATACCACAAAATGCCAGAAGCAGCCATGTAGGAAAAGATCATAACAAGTACAAAGTCAGATAGGCTTTGTCTTCATGTAAAGTTGAATTTAGATGCTTCTGACACTTTCCATTCATATAAGAACATCACTATATACCTACATTAATGACCAAAGATAGCACTACATGTTTATATGATGTGGAGGTGCCAGTGTTGGACTGGGGTGAATAAAGTCAGAAGTTACACGACACCAGATTATAGCCCAACAGGCTTATTTGGAATCACAAGTTTTTGTAACGTAGCTCCTTCATCAGATGATTTCAAATAAACCTGTTGGACGAGAACCTGGTGTTGTGTGATTTCTGATTTTTTATATGTATATATGATAAGAGGTTGTTTGGCGCAACCACTCTGCTGTTGTTCACATTCCATATGAATCTCACTCCATTCTATCAACAATTCAGCATATCTACCGACTCCCTTTCCTTCCTGGGTACTCATCTAATTTCTTTCCAAAGGTATCGAAACAATTGGCCTTAAGCTTTTCTAGTAGTATTGAGTTTCACGTTCTAACAATTGTCAGGGTGAAACCAGTCCTTCCTTTTTCCCTATTGAATCTAATAATATCTTTTTCATATTTGTAGCTGAGAAATGTTCTCTTCCTATTTTGCTGGGTCTCGAATACCATTATATATATATATGCTTTCTTTCTTAGTTTCTTCCTTACTATTTTCTCCTTCCTGACTTAATCTCTCCTTTAATATCTGCCCACCTCCTTTCCAAAGCCCCCTCTCCCTTTCCATCCATCCATCCTTGCAGCTAACACTTGTAGTTTTAACCACAAAACATACAAACAAGAATAGGAGCAGGAGTAGACACATTGAGGACTTTCTGCCAAAGATTAGGGTGAATCTTTTTGTGTTTTGAATTCCACATTCCCATTTATTCCCCAATAACATTTGATTCCCTTGCCTAACACGAATCTATCTACCTCTGCCTTAAAAATATCCACTGAATATTTATTTGATTTATATTTTTGACTTACTCAAAATCAGTGTTCAACATGATTAATCAGGGATATTTGTTCCAGAGATCAAAAACAAGCATTGACTGTTTGCTCTGCATTGATCTGTTATGACCAATCTCTTCCATAATATTTCTCCTGTATAGTTTTGATTACCAAGGGGGTGAAAGATTTTCAGTGATGTGTGAGAATGTAGGGTTGAGATTAAAATTAGATCAGCCATGATCTTATTGAATGATGGAGCAGGCTTGAAGTCTGAATGGCCTACTCTTGTTCCTTGTTGGTGTATATAACCAAATCATTATTAGTATTTACAGAAGATCTTGGAACCCAAGCCATTAACATGCCCCATATTGTTTATAATTGAAAATCTCTTGAACTTACATCTTATTTGTAATGTTAAGTCAGCTTCATCTGAGTATGGAAATGGTATGTAATTGACCATACATTTGATGACCCTGTTGTGGTGCTGGTAGGATGGGATGAATGCAAAATTACTGGTCAGTGACCAGGAGTATCCAGCCCATTGTTCTTCGGTTCTGGGCACCCAATCCGTTAGATCAGAGATACCATCCCAGCTCAGAGTAGCTCTCCCTCTTTGGTCAATGTTTGTGGTGGAACAGGTCACAGAAACCATTTCGTCTCCTTCAATTATTTCTGATGGGACACGTATATCCGGCTTTGAAGGGCGACCTGGATAGTAGGAAAGTGAAACAAACTTATAGAACAATAAATACTTCACAAAAATTTTAATCCAGAGAAATATTGAAGAATTATGTGAGATCATTCTCAGTCCTGAACAGGTAATAAATGTACAACAGAGGCCTATACATTAGATATGCTAATGCAGTTGGTTGGTATCAGATGGTGTTTAAGTGTTTGTCTCTAATCTATGCTCCATCTCAGCATTCCTGGTTAATTGTGAATGTTGCCTGAGATGGTCTAGCAAGCCATCACTGATGGCAAAAAAAAATCACTCACACCCAGACGTCCCATGAGAAGGAATCTCATTATGCAAAGACTGGTTAGGTTTTGGAATTCATTGCCTGATAAGGATGCAGATTGTATCACAAGGGAACTGGATAAATCCATCAAGGAGCAGGAATTGAAGTTATGAATGCATAACAGAGTGGGACAAATGGAAATGCTTTCCAAAAGAGCAGGCACAAACATAATGAGCTGAGTGGCCTCCTCTATGCTGTAAAATTCTGTGGTTCCATCTCAAGAGTAAATTACATGAATGTTTGGCACTAACTGAGATAGAAAGTTAGAAATGAGAATTAAAATGATGGATTTCAAATGGATAGTTTAGGTGCTCAGCACACCAATACCACAAATGGTCACTCTAATTATTGGGCACACTTTAAGAGGCTGTACGTTGTCTGGTGGACTGGACAAGTGAAGCTTTGGTGTGCTGACACAATAGATTACGGCGTGCATCAAATACATCAGACTTATACTCTAAAGTGGTCTGATCAATATTATCCAGTATACTGAAGTAAATCAAGCAGATCGCGTTGGATTTCTGATCTGCTGGAAGTGTTCCACTACTACTGTCTAATGGCCACCAGAGGCATGTTGTTTACTACAGACAAAGAACATTTGGAGTATCAGTCTGGCAGCAATGATGTTCTGAAAGCTATTTTCTAATGTTCTATTCCACTGGACAATTCTGCTTAGTTAATTGTACATAAATTTGCTATCCAACTTAGCTATGTATACAAAAGACACACTTCCATTCAAGGGAAAGCTTGTTTTTTTCAGAAGGGGATGTGACTAATAGTGGCCATTACTTTATACAGTTACCAGGGCAGTCTGAATGTTGGATGGTTGCCTTACTGGAGGTGTTAGGAGGATCACAGTGAAAACAATGAATGCTGGCCAGCCAAGGGGACCAACAACTGACTTCAGCCTGACTGGCAGTGTCTACCTAAGATGTAACCAAGCACGTCTTTTGATATTGTTGGACATAGCTGATATAATTGCGATGGGGGGCTAGCTTCACAGGGCACGGGTCAACAGAGGGCCAGGTGTAGAACTGTGGCCCTTGCCATTAGGACACCCATAGACCCCATGCAGCCAATAAGAGTGTCAATCAACTGTTGAGTCAAGCCTGTCACAATCTCCAAGCATGCATAGTGAGATGCTGATGGAGACAGATGGTGAGATGGGATGGTAAGGAGGACCAATATCTTCACATAGCACCTCTCCTCCTTCAACAGCTGGTTAACATAACCAAACAGGAGGTCTGTCTGTATTGTTGCCTGCTGTGAATTCAGAGCATATCTTGGGTCTCCCTTCTCTCCACTCCCCCTCCAGAAAACTGAAATGAAATGTAGAATCCCAACAGCGCAGAGAGAGGCCATTCAGCCCATCGTGTCTGCACTGACATTCTGAGGAGCGTCCCACCTGGACTTGCCACCCCCCCTACCCTATCCCTGTAAGCCTGCATTTCCCATGGCCAATCCACTTAGTCTGTACATCCCTGGACACTGTGGGCAATTTAGCATGGCCAATCCACCTAACCTGCCCATCTTTGGATTGTGGAGGGAAACCAAAGCACTCAGCAGAAATTCAGACACAGGGAGAACATGCAAACTCCACACAGACAGTCACCCAAGGCTGGAATTGAACCAGCGTCCCTGTGAGACAGCAGTACTAACTACCGTGCCACCATGCAGCCCAAATGTTTTATCTTGAGGGTTTCTAAAAGGTGCCGTGATATTTCTTACAATATCATTTTACCATCTCTTTAATTGTCCCCATGGCTCTACGTGAGGACTTGGCATATGTCATGCGTCCCCTTAAATGGTTCTTATACCAACCAACAGCTAAAATCCCGAGCAGTTTCTACAAACTGACCCAGGAAAATAGGACATTGTCAGTGATTTCCAGCCAATTCTGAAACAAAAGCAGTAACTGTTGGAGAAACCCAGCAATTCTGGCAGTATCTGTAGAGAGAAAAACAAAGTTATCATTTCAAGTTCAGTGACCCTCCAATAGAATTGAAAGAAGCTGGGAAATAGTAGTACTTATTCAGGTTGGGGTTGGAGAAAGTCCGAATAGAACACATGGAGACGAGTGCACAGAGAAAGAGTAAAGGAGAGGCCATCAAAGTGATTGCTGATCATAAGCTAAGAGGGCAATATTGTCAAAGAAAGATCCTTACGAGAAGTATGATTGGTTGAAAATGGGTTGCCTTTGCTGGGAGAAACCCATACACAACAGGACCTGAGGATGTGGGGGTAGGTAATGAACAAGGAAAAGGACGCTCATGTTCTGAAATTGTTAAATTCGATGTTGAGTCCAGAAGACTGTAAGGTACCTGGGAGGAAGATGAGATGTTGTTCCTCAAGCTTGTGTTGAACCTCACTGGAGCATGGAGGCAGGCCTGAGGCAGAAATGTTGGCATTCCAATGCGGTGAAGTTTTGAAGTGCCAGGCAAGTGGAAGCCGGGGGTCATTCTGATAGATCAGAAACGTTCCGCAAAGCTGTCAGTTTGTATTTTATCTCCCCAGTGTAGAGGAAACCGCTTTGTGAGCAGTGAATATTGTAGACTAGATTGTGTGAAGGTGCAAGTAAAGCATTGCTTCACCTGGAAGGTGTGTCTGGGCCCTTGGATACTGGGGAGGGAATAAACAGGCACGTATTACACCTTCTGCAATTGCACGGGTAGGTGGCATAGGGGTGTGGGGAGGTGTTGGGAGTGAAGGAGGGAACAGTCCCTGGAAGGCTGACAAGGGAGGGGAGGGGAACATGTAACAAAAAACCGAAAGGACTGCGGATGCTATCAGTCAGAAACAAAAACAGAAGCTGCTGGAAAAGCTCAGCAGGTCTGGTAGCATCTGTGAAGAGAAATCAGAGTTGACGTTTCGGGTCTGGCGACCCTTCCTCACAATGATGTGCCTGGCTGTGGTATCCCACTGGAGGTGACAGAAATGGCGGCTAATGATCCATTGGATGTGGATGTTGGTGGGATGGAAAATGAGAACCAGTAGATAATTCTGAGATAACAAGGTGTAGAGCTGGATGAACACAGCAGGCCAAGCAGCATCAGAGGAGCAGGAAAGCTGACGTTTCAGGCCTAGACCCTTCTTTAGAAAGATAATTCAGTAGATAATTCTGGCTGCTTCTAACCATATACACTTTGACTGCAGTCATATTAGAAAATTAATGGTTGCATGGAAAGTCTTTGGGAGTGGCTGACACTTGGATTCCATCCCTTTGATGTTCCTACATTAAGAACATCTGTCATGGTTCGGTGACAGCATGGGTGATTCTAATCCAGACGGTGGGCTCAGTTCCCATTCTGGACACAGAGCAGAAAATACAGCTGCAAACCCAGTGACCCTGAGGACACGCTGACACTGTCGAAGACCTTTCAAATGCAATGTTAAAAGACTCAGACTGCCTACCTGAGTGAACATCAAGTATCCCAGAAGACTACATATCCCAGAATAGCAGGAAAATTCTAGTCAGTGCCCTGGTCAATAAATGTCACACAGACAGCATTACTCAAAACAACTTATCTGGTCAGTCACTTTGCTGCTTTCTAATTAGCTGCCACAGTTCCTACATTATAATTATGACCGCACCTTTAAACCGAAAGAACTGCGGATGCTGTAAATCAGAAAACAGAAATTTTCAGCAATTTTCAGTGTTTTTGTTCCACACTTTTAAAAATAGTCATGAATCTTTTTGGGGCATGCTGAGGTTGTTTTGTTTGGATGTGTGCAGGGTACTACATAAATGCCGTTAATGCCCGAACTAAATTGACGCACTAATTCCCGGTTACCGTATACTTGGACATTGATCCCATTTTCTCCCGACCAGTTGTTGCCCTGGCCCAGTTCAAATCGGAAGTAGTAAATCCCGGTGTCCGCTTTGTGGATGTTTTCGATCTGGAGCGAGCAGTTCCTCTCGTTCAGATCTCCGATCAGCTGAACGTCAGGAGAGACGATTTCCAGGTTCCTGCTATTGTATATTTCAGCAGCCTGATGGTTATTGGGGAAGGGAGAGTTCTTCAGCCACCTGGCGATTACAGTGGAAGGGTCTCGGATCGGATCAGGATACTGAAAGGAACAGTTCAATATCACAGACTCCCCTTCCCAAGCCTGAACGGTATCATCGACCCAGACAGACCACTGGCAGACAGACCCTGAGGGGAGGAAACAGAAAGATCACAACTTGTTTATCAGTTGGCTTTCATACAATAGGAATCTAGGAATAACATTCCCTAAAGGATGCAGGTTAGAGTCACTGAATCACAGAATAAATACAGGAAAAAGAGGCCATTCAGCCCATTTTATTTCCTATTGCCAATCTGCCTTTTCACCAAAGGCCTGCACACTATCTCCATTCAAATCATCATCAACTATCCTCTTCAACGCCTCAGTTGAATCTGTCTCCATTACATTTCCGGGCTGCGCTTTCCAGACCCTAACTAATAGCTGAGTGAAAGAGTTTTTTTCTCTCACATCACTCTCACTTAGTTTGCATAATACTTTATATCTGTGTCTTTTCACCTCTTTACCTTTTACCGCTGGGAGCAACAGGCTTCTGCCTACTCAAAGCAGATTTTGTAAACCTCGATCACATCTCTTCTCAGGCTTTTGCTGCTCTCAAAGAACATCTCTGATTCTTCAATGTATCCCTATCACTGAAGTTTCTCATTCCTGGAACCAACGTGTCCTCTCCAATACATTCACATCTTTCCTATAATGTTATGCCCACAACAGTACTCAAAACTCCAGTTGAGATCTAACAAATGTCAGAGAGTCGTACGGCATGGAAACAGACTCTTCATTCCAATCAGTCCACACCAACCCCAAACCAAAATAATCTCACTTGTCTGCATTTGGCCTCCAAACCTTTCCTCTTCATGTACTTATCCAAATGTTTTTTAAATGTTGTAACTGTACCCATATTGACTGCTTCCTCTGGTAGTTCATTTCACGCACAAACCACTCTCCGTGTAAAAATTTCCCCCCACGTGTCCTTTTTAAATCTTTCACCTCTCACCTTTAAAATATGCCACCTAGTTTTGAACTCTCCCTCCCTAGGGAAAAGAACCCTTGCTATTCACCTTATTTAAGCCCCTCATGATTTTATGAACCTCTATAAGATCACCCCTCAATTCCCTACACTCCAGTGAAAAAAGTCCTATCTTATCCAGCCTTTCCTTATAACTCAAAACTCTCCATTCCTAGCAACATCCTGGTAAATCTTTTCTGAACCCTCCCCAGCTTAATAATACTCTCCCTATAACAGGGCGACCAGAACTTGACACAATACTCCAGAAGGGCCTCGTCAACATTCTGTACAATCTCAATATGATACCCTGACTCCTATACTCAAAGGCCTGAGCTATGAAGGGCAAATGTGATAAAGACCTTCTTAAACACTCTATCTATATGTAATGCAAATTTCAAAGAATTATGTACCTGAAACACTACCCAAGGCCCCACCATTAAATGTATAAGGCCTGCCCTTGTTTGTTTCACCAAAATGAAATACCTAGCATTTATCCAAATTAAATTCTATCGGCCATTCTTCAGTCCATTGACCCAATTGAAAAAGATCTTGTAAACTTAGATAGATTTCACTGTCTACTATACTATCAGTTTTGGTGTCATCTGTGAACTTAATAACCATGTCTCCTAAATTCTCATCCAAATCGTTCATATAAGTGACAAACAAAAGTGGACCCAGTCCCGATCCCTGCAGAGCACTGAGAACAAAAAGTGCTGGAGATCCCAGCGGGTCAGACAGCATCCAAAGAGAGACAGCAAGCTGACATTTTGAGTCTAGATGACTCTTCATTCAGAATTAACATGAAATGTGTGAGGGGCCCTCCACACTTCACATCAGTTCTGATGAAGAGTCATCTGGACTTGAAACGTTAACTTGCTCTCTCTCGGGATGCTGTCTGACCCGTTGGCATCTCCAGCACTTTTCGTTCTCAGTACAGATTTCAGCATCTGAAGTATTTTGCTTCTACCCGGTTGAACACTGTTGATCACAGGCCTCCAGTCTGAAAAACAACCCTCCACCACCACCCTCTGTCTCCTATCATCAGGCTAATTTTGTATCCATTTGGCAAACTCTCCCTGAATCCCATATTATCTAACTTTACTAACTAGTCCGCCATGCAGAACCTTGTCAAAGACTTTACTGAAGTCCATGTAAACAATATCTACTGCTCTGCCCTCATCAATCTTTTTGGTTACTGCTTCGAAAAACTCAATCAAATTTGTGAGAAGCGATTTCCCTCACACAAGGCCATATTCACCATCCTTAATTAGTTCTTGCCTCTCCAGATGCATGTAAATCCTATCTTTCAGAATCACTTCCAATAACTTACCCACTACCGATGCCGGACTCACAGATCCATAGTTCCCAAGATTTTCCTTCCTTTCTTAAATAAAGGAACAACATTAGCTACCTTCCAGTCCTTTGGCACCTCACCCATGGCTATAGATGATATAAATATCTCTGCAAGGGGCCCCCAGTTTCTGCCCTAACTTCCCACAACGTCCTGTGATATATTTGATCAGGTCCTGGAAATTTATCCACCTGTATATTTTCTAAGACCTGCAGTACTTCACCTTCTATGATGTGAACTGTCCTCAAAACATCAATATTTATTTCCCCAAGTTCTCTAGCCTACACTTCTTTCTCCACAGTAAAAACTTGTGCAAAATATTCATTTAGTATGTCTCCCATTTCCTGAGGTTCAGCACATAAATGACATCGTCAATCTTTAAGGGGCCCTATTCTCTCCCTCGTTGTTCTTTTGCTCTTACTGTACTTGTAGAATCTCGTTGGATTATCCTTAACCCAGGCTATTTCATATTCCCTTTTTGTCCTCCTGATTTGCTTCTTAAGAATGCCCCTACATCCTATAAATTCTTCAAGAGATTCATTTGATGTCTGTACCTCGTGTATGACTCTTTCTTATTTTTGACCAGAACCTCAACATCTTTATTCACCCATGTTCCCTACTCCTGCCAGCCTTATCATTCACTCTAACAGGAACATAATGTCTCTGAACTCTCGTTATCTCACTTTTGAAAACCTCCCACTTGTCAGTTGTCTCTTTACTTGCGAACTGTCTACTCCAATCAACTTTTGAAAATACCTGTCTCATACTATCAAAATTTGCCTTACTCCAATTAAGAACTTTAACTTTTAAGGAAGGCTTATCCTTTTCCAGAGATATTTTAAAACTAACAGAATTATGATCACTGGTCCCAAAGTGTTCCCCTACTAACACTTCAGTCACTTGCCCTGTCTTATTTCCCAAGACAAGTTTGAGTTTTGCTCCTTCTCTAATTGGAACATTTACATGTTAATAAAGAAAATTATCTGGAACGCATTTAACAAATTCCTCACTATCCAAACCCTTTACACTGTGATAGTCCCAGTCAATACTTAGAAAATTAAAATCCCCTATTATTACAACCCTATTGTTTGTATGTACATCTGAGATCTCCCTACATATTTGCCCTTCAGTTGTCATGCGCATCACCTCCCTGCTCTTGTAATGTATGCCCTATTAATAAAGCCAAGGATCTTCCTTCCACCTTCAATTATTTTAAAGATCTTCAAAGTCCATACAGTATTGAATAATTTTCTACGATGCCCCTCCAGAAGAAGCAGACTCTATCTTAGTTTAAGTCCATTGCCTTTCTGGCACCTCAGCCTGTTTGCCATCTTTGTTCTTTTCCAGAAAGCAGACAATAGCCAATAGAATTGCAGGCCAAATTTTATGGATACGCTTAGCTTTTATTTACTCAGATACGCATCACACACACAGAAGTGGGATATGGACTAAACACAGGCAAATGGAACTAGTTGAGCTTGGGATACCTGGTCGGCCAGGACGAGTTGGACCGAAGGGCCTGTTTCTGTGCTGTATGACTCCAAGACTCTATCTCCAAATCCACCACTACCCTTTCACTTTGCTGCTATATAAGCAGGACAAATGAATCCCCTGTTAATGTCCAACCCAAAATACAGTGAAATACTGAATTATTATGCAGGATGTGAGCATTGCAGGCTAGAGCTAATTTTATTGCCCATCCCTAATTGGCCTTTAGAAGGTGGTGGTGACCTCCCATTGTGAGTGACTGCAATCCTTAGAGTGTAATTAACTATTAAATAACTGATGGCTACAAATTAATTAACATTTATTTTCTCCATGCTTTCTTGTTTGTTTATAATAGTGTGTTAGGGAGAGCAGCCCTTTGACAAAGCCTATTATTTATTGGTGAGCCAAGCCTTTGAAGTTTGACCTGTATCCAGTCTGTTCCTCATGTAACGTGTCACCAATACAATCTCAGATATTCCAGGATATACCACAGATTCACTGCCAGGCCCTTCTAAGGCTCTTGAGAGTTTTCATAGAATTAAGAATGGTTTCAGCACAGAAGGGGTGCCTGTGCCTGTGAAGGAGCAGTTCAGCTCATGTCACTCCCCTTTTCACATCACCCTGGAAATATCTTTTTTCCTCCCCTTCTTAGATAATGATACAATTTCATTTCGAATCCGTCAGTTGATCCTGGCTGTACCTGAGAAGGAAGCAACCCAGAGTCTAATCACTTGTTGTAGGGAAAAAAGCTCATGTTGCCTTTTGTTTTTGCCAATTGCCTTAAATCTCTGCCTTCCGGTTTTTGACTCCTCTCTTGGATGAACCCAACTTGAGCTAACATGCATAACATTTGCCAATTAGGTGTAAGCATCCATCAACACATGAGGTTGTACCTCAGGAACGGAAGGGCCAGAAATTGAATGGCAGCAGAGGGAAACGTGCCTGTGAAGAGAACATGGAACCTGGGATTTTTCTTCTTAGATCAAAGACGTTTGGGAGATTTAATAGGAGCCTTCAGCATCAAGAGGGGTTTTTGTAGCCTATCGGAGTAGAATCATGGAGTCTTACAGCACTATGGTTGGTTCATCATGATTGTGCAAGCTCCTTGATTGAGCTACCAAATGAGCCACACCCCTGCCCTATCCCCATTGCCTGGCGACAATTTAATTCTCTATCCTATATCAAACTCCCTCTTGTAAGCCTGAATCAGCTTTCGCCAACACTCTCTCTTTCAGGCAGCACACTGCAGATCATAGTAAAGAGCCCATAAGCAGAAAGGGCAGCAAATAAAGGACACAGATTAAAGGTAGCTGTCAAAAGTGAGGGTGATTAGGTAACAGGCTTTTCATGTGATAATTGGTCTGATCAGGGGTGCGTTGTTTATATATTCAATTATAAATTTCAGAAAAGAACTGAGAGCACATTCGACAGGAAAAGACTTGTTTCATAGAATCCCTACAGTGTGGAGCAGGCTGTTTGGCCCATCGAGTCCAAACTGACCCTCTGAACAGTATCCCACTCAGAGCCATCCCCCCAAAACCTATCCCTGCAACCCTGCATTTCCCATGGCTACTCCAGCTAGTCCGCACACCCCTGGATACAATGGGACAATATAACATGGCCAATCCACCCTACCCTGCACATCTTCGGACTGTAGGAGGAAACCATAGTACCCAGAGGAAACCCACACAGAATGTACAAACTTCACACAGGCACAGAAGGTGGAATTGAACTCAGGTCCCTGTGAGGCATCAGAACTAACCGGCGTGCCGTCCACGGCTCAGCTCTGAGAAAATGGGAGAGTGCGAAAAAGAGGGCAGTGAGATTAAGTGGCACTGTTAAAGAGTCGAATAGCCTGTTCCTGTGCAATAGCACCTTGTGATCTTTAAGCAATTATCAGTGGAATTGGATACTCACCCTGAATGAGACATATAACTATAAGTGCCAGGGTCCAGTGTGATGTGTTCATGGTGCAGATCTCACCCTCGATGGGACATGTACACACACCAGACGGGGACAATCAGACTCATTGAGACCTGCACAATAGACAAGGGATCACAGTGAACAAAGAGATAATTTACAACTGGCTTAACAATGATGTTGCGTGAACTCCCACATCTGTCAGAACCAGAACTGAACTTTCATTGTACCCTCACTGCTCTCCACGATCTCCTTTCGCAAGGCCTGCAGTCACAGAACTGCAGGACTGAAATAATAAACATTTTGCTAAAAAGGAAACTTTACAAATACATATTTTTCTGTGAAACAAAGACAGTTTTGTGCTTTCCTACCATCAGAAATTCTCCAGCTGAAGCCCTCCCCTCTCCTCCACGTTATACTGCTATTTGGGCAGCGTTGACTGTGTCGTGTCTGAATCTGAGTGGCTAACCTTGGCAACCACTCAGGCAATTTGACTGTGGGGGCATCACAGCCTAGTCTGGTTGCAGCCTTACCCATTGACATAACGTAACTAAATAATGGTCAGGTTCAGGGATCCTGGATCAAGCGATCCATTATAGTGTTTGAACTAAGATTACTCGTTTACAGGGTATGGATCAACATAAGGACACAAGAACCAGAAGCAGGAGTAGGACATTAGGTCCTTTGAGCCCACTCTTCCATTCAATAAGATCATGGCTAATGTTTTTGTGGCCTCAGCTCCATTCTCCCACCCTCTCACCATAGCCTTTAATTCCTTTACTGTTCAAAAAATGATCTATCTTAGCTTTAAAAACATTCGTGAGGAAGCCTCAACTGCTTCACTGGGCAGGGAATTCTACAGATTCACAACCCTTTGGGTGAAGAAGTTCCTCCTCAACTTAGTCCTAAATCTGCTCCCCCTTATTTTGAGGCTATGCCCCCTAGTTCTAGTTTAACCTGCCAGTGGAAACAACCTCCCTGCTTCTATCTTATCTATTCCCTTCATAATTTTATAGGTTTCTGTAAGACCCCACCTCATTCTTCTAAATTCCAGCCAGTATAGTCCTGGTCTACTCAATCTCTCCTCATAAGGCAACACTCTCAACTGCAGAATCAACGTGGTGAATCTTCTCTGCACCCCCTCCAGTGCCAGGACCTCCTTTCTCAAGAAAGGAGAAATTTCCTTACGATACAACAACAGCTACACTTCAATGTACTTCCCCAGCTGTGGAACAGTTTTGTGATGGCCTGAAGCCATGAAGGTACTACTTAGTCACTCTGAGCCTTTGAACCTTCAGATTCAAAGAATGTTCTAGATCTCTGCGACATAGAAGTAAATAATCAAAACATGTATTATTTATCAACCAGTCAGCAGCTCACTATTTAACTATGTGTTCCTAACAATAAACCTAACCTTAACCCTAATACATAACATGACTTCATCCCATTGGCACTTCTCCAGAATGCTATGGAGGTGAGAGCATTAAATGGCAAAAGCAGGTTTAGATAGTTCAAGCTTGATATCTCTTGAGTACAGAACATCACCACCAACAAATTGATGCAATAAAATCTTTCAGGTTTTTTCAGAGGAATATTACAAAACTGAAACATGCCACTGAGTCAAATAAGAAGTTAGGGTCAGATGAACAAAAGGTTTCGTCAAAGATGTAGATTTTAAATCTTGTCCTAAAGGAGGGCAGCAAGGTCGAAGGTAGGGAGATATATTCTAGAGCTCAGAGCCTGGTCAACTGAAAGCTCAGCTAAAAATGATGCTGCAATTAAACTTAGGAGATGCACAAACAGCCAGAATTAGAGGATTGTAGATACCTCGGAGCCTTGTATGATTGGAGGAGATTACAGAAATAAGAATATGAAAGATCATAGAGGGATTTCAAAAGAATAATGAGAACTTTAAATTCTAACATAAAGTTGCTGGAATCTTACCAGATGTTGGGGCTGCTCTTTCATTACAAGGAAATATAGAACCCGTGCAATGAAGAAAGAGGCCATTAAGCTCATCAAGTCCATACCGAACCTCTGAAGACCACCCCAGCCCCTTACCGTGCCCCCACATTTCCCATGCCTGGCCCACCTAGCCTGCACATCCCTGGATACTATGGGGCAATTTAGCATGTCCAGTTCACCAATTAACCAGTGCAGAAATTAAGTTCAATTTATATTGTAAACCAGCCATCCAATCCACTGTGGCAAACTGACCCTCAATTTTGAAACCTAAACAATGCTGGCCTTCAGGTGAAATGTGGGTCAGCAAACAGAGGGTGATGGGAGAAAGGACTAGATAAAAGGGCAGCTTTGGATGACTTCATGTGTATTAAGGGTAGAGTTTGGAACACCAGTCAGGAGTAGATTGGAATGATCAATTCAAGCTGTGACAAAGGCAGGAATGAGGGTCTCAGCAGCAGATGTGCCGAGGAGGGTTGAAGGTGGAAAGAGGTGGTTTCAGTGATGCCACAAACATGAGATTGGAAGCTCTTCTCTGGGTCAAATGTGCCATCAAGGTTGCAAACACAATGCATTCATCTCAGACTGATGCCAGGTGGAAAATCAGAGTCAGTAGTGTGGGAGTCAAGTTGGGAGTGGGGACAAGAATGATGGTTTCTGTCTTCCCAACATATAATTGGGGAAATTTTTTGTCATCCAACGCAGGATGTCAGATAAGTGGATTGCTAATGCAGAAAATTCAAGAATGTTTTATTAAGAACATAAGATCAGGAGCAGTTCCTTAAACCTGTCCCACCAATCAGTGAAATCATCGCTAATCTACTACTCAACTCCTTGCATCCTTTCACTCAGTATTGTTGAAGACATCAGGATGATAAAAAAGAAGTAAAAAGTCTCTACCACCCTTTGTATGAAGGAATGTTTTCTAATTTTGCTTATTGGTCTAAATTTTAGATCCTTGAATTCCCAGTCAGTGAAGATTGTTTCTCTATGTCACACCTATCTCTTCCCCTTAAAATACTGAAAAATTTGATCAAATTATCCCTTAATCTTTTAAATTCAATGAAAAACAATCATAGTTTTTGAAAGGGATAGTAAGAACTGCCGATGCTGGAGTTAGAGATAACACAGTGTGGAACTGGAGGAACACAGCAAGCCAGGCAGCATCAGAGGAGCAGGAAAGTTGACATTTCAGGTCGGGACTCTTCTTCAGAAACGGGTGCTTCGCAGTGGGGTTATAACTCACTCAGGCCATTTCTGAAGAAGGGTCCTGACCCGAAACTTCAACTTTACGACTCCTCTGATGCTGCCTGACCTGCTGTGTTCCTCCAGCTCCACACTGTGTTATTCTTAGTTTATGAAATACAGTTGATGCAATTTGTAAAAAAAAAGGATTTCTTTTAGTTTCACATTTATCCTAAAACTTTTAATTACATAAATGTTGCTTTGCCCAGTAAGCTTTTGCAAAGGTTTTGTATGCAGCCAGTATTTATTTGAGCAGCTTCAACTGTATGTCTACAGTTTTATTCATGAATATGCCCTGCATTCCAATTAGTGTCAATTTCTGCCTCATTCCTCCAAAGTTTGCCTTCCTAAATTGAAATATTTAGTTTTTACATTGCCTTTTACCCACTGAAAGATATCAAAGTCCTTCAGGTTCTGCTTACTGTTAACGAAGTCTTCATGAATTACAGAAAGAGGTTGTTTACTAATTTGAAGCTTTTCCAATTGGTTGTTTCAAAAATATCTTGTTTCCGAAAATTCTCCCCAATAAAGCTTGTTATTTTTATATTTTTAAGGCTCGTCATTTATATTGCTTTGGTACCCATGCATTCTCATCCTCTTATGTTTGTTTATCTATGAAAACAATGGTATGGCAATGTTTGGTATTTGAAGAACCCCACTCTAATTGTGAAAATGATGGAGCGAAGATTGCCCCCACTCACTTGCTTAAGCCCAAGAAGGTATCTCTCATCCCATATTGCATAGGTAGGTCGGGTATTTGGCTTTGGTAGACTGCTAGTACCTGGATGGGCACTTCAACAGTAATCCATTGAGTCACACCTTGTAAAACAGTGTGGTCAACTATTGCTTCACCTGATGCAGTCAGGTAGAGACCTGAAGGCAAATGAGACTTCAACTCCAAAATTAAGTTGTTACAGATGATTAAAAGAGTAGATCATGTGGACGAGAAGAGAAATTTTTTTCATCAGCAGGGGAGCCATGAAAGTCCTGAGGTTTTGTAAGTCATTTTAAAAACACAAGTCTTTCAATTACCTGTCAAACCTACCGATTAGCACATTATCTCCAGGCAGATGATGGAGTAGTGATAATGTTACTAGACTGGTAATCTATTAGGCCCAGGCTGTTGTTATAGGGATATTGGTTTAGTCCCAGCAGGACAGCTAATTTCATGGATATGTCGACTGTGGCTGAATTGGTGGCACTCCCTTCTCTCATGCAGTAGGACTGTGGTTTAACCTGCATAGGTATTTGATTTCATTAGTCTGTCATTTCAACATTCAGTCAAGTCGAACTAATTTGCTTTCATTAACCTGAAAGACCGCTTGGCATTATTTTTGAAGATCACACCGTAGTAACTTGGCCAACAATTATCCCTCAACCAATATCCTTTCTGATCAATACTATATTCATGTGATCTTGCCTTGTGTAAATTGGCGGTCACATACCCTACATTGCAGCGGTGATTATATACAAAGGAAAAAAAAATCAATCATTATAATCAACATTGAGATGTCCTTTGATCTTGCAAGGCGCTGTATCAATGCAAGTACTCCTTTTGTCACTGGCAATCTCAAATAATCACAAGATAGCATATATCTGGTTCAAACTTGGAACGTCTTTTAACAGCCAGGAGGAAATACACTTTGATACAAATGACCATGAGGCATAAAACTGCATTGAAAAGAGAATAAAACTGAAGCCAAATTTTCTGATTGCGAGAATCCAGCGTTGCTAAGGGAAGCAGAATTATTCAAATTTACATTATATAGAACACACAACTTCCCTTAAAGTTAAAAAAAAGTCTCGGATGTGTAAAACTGCAAATTATACTTACAGGAGCATGAAATGAAATGAGAGAATTGAAAGAGGAGCATAAGAAGAGAACAGTTGTGGAGAGAAGTGCAGAGAACAGAGACAGAAACTCTCATCCCAAGGCACAGCAATGAAGGCTGAATGGCCACCTCCTGTGTTGGATGAGATATTTACTGAGAAACATCAAAGGTCAAAAAGGCTGAGTAATTCCTTCCACATTTTGGGAATACAAATCAAACCACAGAATAGAAATAGCCATTTTCTAAGAAATTTTGAAATGGAAATTCTGCACACAAGTTTGCCATTTTGCAATGTTGAACAAATAGACAATGGTAAAGTTCTTTCTTTGTTCAGTCACTGAACTTTGATTTTTTCCACTTAGTTAACACTGAACAGAAATCATTAATTCATTCTGATCTTTCCACATTAATTTTTTTTTGCATGAATTTCTTTCCCAGTTAACCAGATAATAACAGACACATTAATCCTTCCGACACTGCTCTCATGTCCCTAAAAGTTCGTTGTTGACTAAGAGTTCTCTCACTTGTTTGCTGTTTTCCAATTCTGTTTCCTTTCAAATTTACAATCTTTTTCAGCTAACATAATGCAAGCAAAAACAAAGCAGACCGATAAGAATTCCTAACCTGAAGAGGATGCTTTGGAGATTGTCCACTTCTGCGTTGTAGAATGCCCAGCACCTTAAGGAATTGTTAGAATTGTTGGGTGTACATAGTACAATGCAGACAGCGTGTCACACCACTGACTCTGCACCACTCACAAAGAAAGACTTCTGAAATGTGAGAGGGAGCCACAATAGAGGCACAGTCTGCATAATGGGCACACTCCAGCATGCAAGGGAGAGTGCATCCAAGAGTGGGCCGCTCTCAATCAACTGTTTGTCCTGCCCAGTGCAGGCGCAGCCTTTCTATGTTCAAGACAATGCAGCCCCTGGTCTGAGCCAATCCTTCCCCCAGCTCCCAGTTTGTCCCTGGCATTGCCTGCTCTGGTGAAGTCAGCTTGTAGTTTTCAAAATGGATCACATTTTTGAGCTGTCTAGCTGTTGGATTTGTTTCAACCTGCTCCCTCATTACAACATGCCACAATGAGTTAACTGGTGACAGGAGAGTGTAACACATGTAACAGGTGACCTGCTATCTATCACTCCCCATCATCTCCTGTGTTACCCTGTGTTAGAGTCAAATCTAATGTTGATCTTGCTTTATGTATGCCTTCTTTGCCACTGTAATTTTGTATTTCTTGCTCTGTTCAATCACCCTGTGATCTTTGTGTCTTTGTATGTTATGATCTGCTTTATCTCACACAAAACAAAGCTTTTCACTGTACTTAGGTGCATGTGGCAATAATAAACTAAACCAAATCAAATCAAATTTATTGTACAAACCTAATGACAACCTTTGGAACAAAATGATCCAATCAGAGTTTTAGAGGTACACAGTACAGAAACAGGTCTTTCGGCCCAACTCATCCATGTTGAACTTTTAGACAACAATGAACTTTTAGGAACGTATGATCAGTGTCAGAAGGATTAATGTGTCTGTTATTATCTGGTGAACTGGGAAAGAAATTCATGCAAAAAAAAGAATTAATGTGGAAAGATCAGAATGAATTAACTGAACTAGTCCCATTTGCCTGTGTTTGGCCCATATCCCTCTAAACCTTTTGTATCTATGTACCTGTACAAATGTCTTTCAAATGTTGTAACTATATTCATTTCTACCACTTTCTCTGGCAGCTCATTCCTATCTTCTGTAAATATCAGAGCCACCTTGCATCTCTGTTAGAGAGTATTTTAAATTAGGAAGGAATGGCATGTGCTTACATAGAAACATAGAAAATATGAGCTGGAGTAGGCCATTTGGTCTTCAAATCTGCTTTACTCTTCAGGGTGATCATGCCTAATCATCCAATTCACCAGATCCCACTTTTTCCCCATACCCTTTGATCGCTTGAGGTGAATAGATGCAGATTTTTCCAGTCAGTGAGGGGTCAAGAATGAGAATTAGAAATAGGTTTTATAGTCACAAAGGTGCGTAGCTATAAAGCTACATGTATGAGAGTTAGAACATAGGGCAGAAGAGTAGAGAGTTGTGGAGCTGTAGTGATCACTTCCAAGGTTAATGGTTGAAGCAGAATGTTAAAGAGCAAGATTAAATGGGGTAGGTGGAAGAAGCAAGGAGGTGAAAGGCTAACAAGGTCATTATCAGACAGTCAAAGTCCTGAAATTCCCAACTTTACAGTACTGGTCCACATGGACAGCACTGGTTTAAGAAGGTCATCCACAAGGGTCCTTTTAAAGACAGCTAGAGGTGGAGCAAAAATGCCTCGCCAGCAAATTCCATAAGCTAGGGGAATAGTTGGTAGGTGGATGGATTTGTGGACTCTAAGACTGGCAATATAGTCCAAAATTAACACCAGACCGTGCAGGATTGAGGTCAGGAAACTTTGCTTCACATCCAAATGCCAATCTGCGACTTGCTTTTCTGTAACCAGCAATCAATGTTGCTGTCTGCTGCTGATTTTACATCTAGAATTGATAGATTTTAGTTAACTCAAAGGTAATAGGGTATATATGGGCCAAGGAAGGTACATTGAGTTAGGCCATGAATTGGCAATGATTTCATTCTGGCAGAACAGGATGAGGGGCTGAATGGTCTCCTGCTATTTTTCGACGTGAAATAATAAAGACTTTTTCATGGAATCCCTAGAGTATGGAAGCAGGCCATTCTGCCCATCTCACTCAAACCCTTCCAGTACCACCCCTAACCTTATTCCCTGTAATCCTGCATTTCCCATGACTTAACCACCCAACCTGTACATCCCTGGACACTATGGGCAATTTAGCATGGCCAACCTACCTAGCCTGCACATCTTTGGACTGTGGGAGGAAACTGGAGCCCCCGGAGGAAATCCACGCAGACACGGGGACAATGTGCCAACTCCACACAGACAAAAACCTGAGGGAGGAATCAAACCTAGGTCCCTCATCCCGCGAGGCAACAGTGCTAACCACTGAGCCACCGTGCCACGCGTCAGCTTGCTTGAAAAGCAGAACGATAGGCTTTATATGAAAGTTTTCTCCCCTCTGTTCCTGTACACACTGCTGATCATTACAGCACAAACTGACGCTCACCACACATGCACATACCTCATGCTAAAGGCTGGACAAAAACCACTGTTACATAGTCAAGCTCTGATGTGTCCTTCTTCACTAGCTACGTCCACGCATTTCCCAGCAACAGTCACTGAATGTCAATAGAACATAGAACATTACAGCGCAGTACAGGCCCTTCGGCCCTCGATGTTGCGCCGACCTGTGAAAACCAATCTGAAGCCCATCTAACCTAAACTATTCCATTATCATCCATATGTTTATCCAATGACCATTTAAATGCCCTTAAAGTGGGCGAGTCTACTATTTTTGCAGGCAGGGCATTCCACGCCCTTACTACTCTCTCAGTAAAGAACCTACCTCTGACATCTGTCCTATATCTATCACCCCTCACTTTAAAGCTATGTCTCCTCGTGCTAGCCATCACCATCCGAGGGAAAAGGCTCCCACTGTCCACCCTATCTAATCCTCTGATGGTCTTGTATGTCTCTATCAAGTCAACTCTTAACCTTCTTCTCTCTAACGAAAACAGCCTCAAAACCCTCAGCCTTTCCTCATAAGACCTTCCCTCCATACCAGGCAACATCCTGGTAAATCTCCTCTGCACCCTTTCCAATGCTTCCACATCCTTCCTATAATGCGGTGACCAGAACTGTACGCAATACTCCAAGTGCGGCCGCACCAGAGTTTTGTACAGCTGCAACGTGACCTCATGGCTCCGAAACTCAATCCCTCTACCAATAAAACCTAACATACTGTACGCCTTCTTAACAACGCTATCAACCTGGGTGGCAACTTTCAGTGATCTATGCACATGGACACCGAGATCTTTCTGCTCATCCACACTACCAAGAATCTTACCATTAGCCCAGTACTCTGTATTCCTGTTACTCCTTCCAAAGTGAATCACCTCACACTTTTCCGCATTAAACTCCATTTGCCACCTCTCAGCCCAGCTCTGCAGCTTATCTATGTCCCGCTGTAACCTACAACATCCTTCTGCACTATCCACAACTCCACCGACTTTGGTGTCATCCGCAAATTTACTAACCCATCCTTCTACGCCCTCATCCAGGTCATTTATAAAAATGACAAACAGCAGTGGCCCCAAAACAGATCCTTGAGGTACACCACTAGTAACTGAACTCCAGGATGAACATTTCCCATCAACCACCACCCTCTGTCTTCTTACAGCTAGCGAATTTCTGATCCAAACCGCTAAATCACCCTCAATCCCATGCCTCCGTATTTTCTGCAATAGCCTACCATGGGGAACCTTATCAAACGCTTTACTGAAATCCAAATACACCACATCAACCGCTTTACCCTCATCCACCTGTTTGGTCACCTTCTCGAAGAACTCAATAAGGTTTGTGAGGCACGACCTACCCTTCACAAAACCGTGTTGACTATCCCTAATCAAATTATTCCTTTCTCGATGATTATAAATCCTATCTCTTATAATCCTTTCCAACACTTTACCCACAACCGAAGTAAGGCTCACTGGTCTATAATTACCAGGGTTGTCTCTACTCCCCTTCTTGAACAAGGGGACAACATTTGCTAGTCTCCAGTCTTCTGGCACTATTCCTGAAGACAATGACGACATAAAGATCAAAGCCAAAGGCTCTGCAATCTCCTCTCTAGCTTCCCAGAGAATCCTAGGATAAATCCCATCCGGCCCAGGGGACTTATCTATTTTCACACCTTCCAGAATTGCTAACACCTCCTCCTTATGAACCTTAATCCCGTCGAGTCTAATAGCCTGTATCTCAGTATTCTCCTCAACTACATTGTCTTTTTCCTGCGTGAATACTAACGAAAAATATTCATTTAGCACCTCTCCTATCTCTTCGAACTCCACGCACAACTTCCCACGACTGTCCTTGACCGGCCCCAATCTTACTCTAGTCATTCTTTTATTCCTGACATACCTATAGAAAGCTTTAGGATTTTCCTTGATCCTACCTGCTAAAGACTTCTCATGTCCCCTCCTGGCTCTTCTTAGCTCTCTCTTTAGGTCCTTCCTGGCTAACTTGTAATTCTCAAGCGCCCTCACTGAGCCTTCACGCCTCATCTCTACATAAGCCTCCTTCTTCCTCTTGACAAGAAATTCAACTTCTTTAGTAAACCACGGTTCCCGCGCTCGACCACTTCCTCCCTGCCTGACAGGTACATACTTCTCAAGGACACGCAGTAGCTGTTCCTTGAACAAGCTCCACATTTCAATTGTGCCCAGCCCCTGCAGTTTCCTTCTCCACCCTATGCATCCTAAATCTTGCCTCATCGCCTCATAGTTGCCTTTCCCCCAGCTATAACTCTTGCCCTGCTTTATATACCGATCCCTTTCCATCGCTAAAGTAAACGTAACTGAATTGTGGTCACTATCACCAAAGGGCTCTCCTACCTCCAAATCTAACACCTGGCCTGGTTCATTACCCAGTACCAAATCCAATGTGGCCTCGCCTCTTGTTGGCCTATCTTCATACTGTGTCAGGAAACCCTCCTGCACACATTGGACAAAAACTGACCCATCTGAAGTCCTCGAACTATAGTGTTTCCAGTCAATATTTGGAAAGTTAAAGTCCCCCATAACAACTACCCTGTTACTTTCGCTCCTATCCAGAATCATCTTTGCAATCTTTTCCTCTACATCTCTGGAACTTTTCGGAGGCCTATAGAAAACTCCCAACAGGGTGACCTCTCCTTTCCTGGTTCTAACCTCAGCCCATACTACCTCAGTAGACAAGTTGTCATCAAGTGTTCTTTCTGCCACCGTAATACTGTCCTTGACTAACAATGCCACACCTCCCCCTCTTTTACCACCTTCCCTGATCTTACTGAAACACCTAAACCCCGGAACCTGCAACAACCATTCCTGTCCCTGCTCTATCCATGTCTCCGAAATGGCCACAACATCGAAGTCCCAGGTACCAACCCATGCTGCAAGTTCACCCACCTTATTCCGGATGCTCCTGGCATTGAAGTAGACACACTTCAAACCACCTTCCTGCCTGCCGGTACACTCCTGCAACCCTGAAACCTGATTTATGACCTCACTACTCTCAACCTCCTGTACACTGGAGCTACAATTCAGGTTCCCACCCCCCTGTTGAATTAGTTTAAACCCTCCCAAAGAGCATTAGCAAATTTCCCCCCCAGGATATTGGTACCCCTCTGGTTCAGGTGTAGACCATCCCGTTTGTAGAGGTCCCACCTACCCCAGAATGAGCCCCAATTATCCAGGTATCTGAATCCCTCCCTCCTGCACCATCCCTGTATCCACGTGTTCAACTGCTCTCTCTCCCTATTCCTCGCCTCGTGAGCACGTGGCACGGGTAACAAACCAAAGATAACAACTCCGTTTGTTCTAGCTCTAAGCTTCCACCCTAGCTCCTTGAATTTCTGTAGACCATTTCTATCCTGTGAGCTGAGGGTAGTTAAGGTAGCTCCTTGTCAAACCAATCTGAAGGTGTTAATCGTTTAAATTGTACTGGGATCCTATCCAAGCAAATACTTCCATGTTTTATTTTACTTCTTAAAAAGTACTGACCTTTCAATAACATTGCTAAAAAATGTAATATCCCACACAAGCTGTGGGTTTTTCAATAGCTTACAGTATAGCCACAGTAGAGTGTAAGTTTAGTTCTGTTTTTTTCCCTCCCTCCATGCCTTTGTATGTTTAAGAAAACTTTACCAGGATTGAAGGGCTTCAGTTACATGGAGAGAGGTCTTGGGATTATTCTCCATTGAGCAGGGAAGCCTTAAGTAATACTTAGTAGAGGTGATTGAGATTATGAAGGGCTTTGATAGATGAGAGCAGGAGAAATATCTGTGCTCACTGGTCGGTTACTAACTTTAAGGTAACAGGCATTATATACACAAGCATTCATATGTATATACATATATTTATGTTTTATCCAGCAAGTTCTCACTAACTTGTGCTAAAATAAAGAGCAGTTGAGATGAATATTAAAGGTAAATTTAAGGGGAAACGAGACAAGAATTCAAAGGAGGAAGGAATATGTGACCCGTGGAAGGGAAGTGGATGGCACTGTGGTAATGTCACAGGTCGATTATTCTACATCCTCGATTAATATTTCAGGGACATGAGTTCAAATCCCAACTTGGCAGATAGTGAGATTCTAATTCAATAGAAATCTGGTATTAAATATGAATGTGATCGAATACTGTAAAAAGGAAACAAAGTGCAGATCTCTAATGCCATATAGAGAAGGGTCTGGAACATAATTGCCCCATGAAATGGCCCTCTGTTCAAGGGCATTTAGGAACAGGTAATAAGTGTCGACTTTGGCAGCAACACCCACATCATATCGAAGAAGAAAAGAGAGTTGTTTAGATAAGGTGAGGTGAAATTAAGTGTGAAGAAACTTACATGGAGAATATAGACTGGTTGAGGTATAAAGGCTGACTCTGCTCCATAAACTTGATAAAATTTCAGATAATTCGCATAATCTTCAATGGTCCCTTGTCTGCATATTTTTATTCCTCTCGCTGCATAAATCATTAATTGAAACTTAGCAGTCTTTCACATTTTAAATATTGCTGTGTGTCAACTGTGAAATTGACCAGTTAGAATTGAGGATTTGAATCCAATATTACTGGAAATATGAAGCAGGTAATGGGTGGAGGTCTAATAGCAGATACTGCAGTTTGCTACTGAGCCCAGCACAGACAGATTGCTGCAAGGGAAGGGCATGGTGTTTTAGTTGCAATGGCATTGCAATCAAAAGGCACAGGCTCATGTCCTGGGGCAGTGGGTTCAAATCCCACTATAGTATCTGGTGAGGTTTAAATTCAATTAATGAAAAGACAGCTCAAATTGAAAGATAGTAACAGCAATCCCTGGGGACCTGTGAACCAGCAGTGTGCCATAGGGATTGGCGCTGGGTCCTCTATTTTTGTCACTTATACAAATGGAGGAATGGCTATATGTTTGCGGATGACACCAGGATTGGTGGTGTAGTGAACAGCGAAGAAGGCTATCTGGGAATACAGCGAGATCTTGATCAACTGGGCCAGTGGGCTGAGGAATGGCAGACGGAGTTTAATTTAGATAAATGCGGGGTGTCGCATTTTAGTGGGTCAAACCAGGGCAGCACTTACACAGTCAATAGTTGGGCACTGGAGAGTGTTATGGAACAAAGAGATCCAGGGGCACAGGTTCATAGCTCCTTGAAAGTGGAGTCACAGGCAGACATCTTGGTGCAGAAGGCTTTCGACGTGCTTGCTTTCATTGGTCAGGGCATTGAGTAGGGGAGCTGGGACGTCTTGTTCCAGCAGTACAAGGTGTTAGTTAGTAAGACCACATTTGGAGTACTGCGGTGCAGTTCTGGTCGCCCTACGACAGAAAGGGTATTATTAAACGAGAAAAGGTGCAGAAAAGATTTACTAGGATGCAACATGGACTGGAAGGTTCGAGTTATAAGGAGACTTTGGACAGGCTGGGACTTCTTTCCCTGGAGCATAAGAGCCAGAGGGATGACCTAATAAAGGTCTATAAAATCATGAGAGGCGTAGATAAGGTAGATAGTCAACAGCTTTTTCCCACGCCAGGGGAGTCTTGAAATCCCCCAACCCAAGGAAAAGACACCTCTCATGAGGACATAGGTTTAAGGTGAGAGAGGAGAGATACAAAAGGGTCCAGAGGGGCAATTTTCACACAAAGCGGTGAGTGTCTGGAATGAGCTGCCAGAGATAGTGGTAGAGGTGAATACAATTTTGTCATTTAAGGAAAATTTAGACAGGTGCATGGACGAGATAGTTTTAGAGGGATTTGGACCAAACTCAGACAAACGAGACTAGTTTAATCGTGAAAACTGGGTGGCATGGGGAAGTTGGGCCAAAGGGCCTGTTTCTGTGCTGTAAACGTCGATGACGCTAACCATGAAAATTGTTAAAACAGAAGACATCGAGTCTGCCATAATTTCTTCTGGGGAGGAATATCTGCTATTCTTGCTGGAATACATGTGACTCCTGACCCAAAGTAACGCAGTTGGCACAAAGTGACCTTGTTTGAGATGGCCTCATCCCACGAATGAATAAAATATGCCAACATGTTTCAAATGATATGGTAAATCAAAGCTTTATTGTCCTTCACAGGTGAGCATAAATGCTTTCACAGTACAAAGAAAAGCAAAAAAATTCTCCTTAAATCAACAGAAATCTGGTATTAAAAGCCATCCTAATATGAACATGTTTTGATTACTGTGAAAGAAAAAAACACGATGCGGTTCTCTAACATCATGTAGGGAAAAACCTGGAACATAGTTGCTCTCTGAAATGGCCTAGCAAGCTATTTCGATCCATAAGACCAACCTCATTTGGTCAATTCTCAAAATCACTAAAATAAAATCAATATTTCTGATCTCTTATTGTGATGAAAAAAATGGTTGCTGTGTTTAAACAAAAATGATGACCCTCACCAATGAAGTACTTGCTTCATTAACTATGAAGCACTTTAGGACATTCAAAGGTTGTCAAGTGTGCATGTTCTTTCTGTCCTGATTTTTTTTTTTTTGGTTATTCTTGTGGAGGAGAAATTACTACAGCTTCCTGAAAAATCACGGAGGTGGAACCCATTTGGAGAAATGCAAATTGTACAGTGTTGGACCTGGATCACTGTAGTTATATGTACTCTACTTTGAATTTAAATTACTTTCATATTAGTTTGTGGTCACACTGGGACACGTTACTTGACACAGGATGTCAGATGTGCCAAGGTCAAATTTTCAAAGCTGTAAAAGAGCCAGTCACGGCATTAAAACAGAATCCACAACATTGAAATTTCCGATGAGTCAGAATGGCTGTCAATTTTCTACTCCCTGCTGCTGTGGAAATGATATGAGAAGAATTGGATATTTTTTAGTCTCAGTGACAAAATATAAAAAAGCTAAAGAATTAAATGTAATTAGATGAAACTGAGTAAGAGTTGCAACCCTATTGTTGATGCTGGGGAAGAGATGCAACAAGTTGTCTTACACTGTACTGAGGAACAGAGAATCCAGACAGGAGAGGTTTTGAAGGCTTTGAGTATAGGCTTTAAACTGCATATTATGTTAGATATGAACAGTACAGGTTAGGTGTCAGATTCATAGAGTGAGAGAGATGTATAACATGGAAACAGATCCTTTAGTCCAACTGGCCATGCCAACCAGATATACTAAATTAACCAACATTTGGCCCATATCCCTCTAAACCTTTCTTATTCATATATGCTTCCAGGTGCCTTTTAAATGTTGTTACTGTACCAGACCCTAAAGTATTCTTAAGGATGTGATGGCACCAACACATCAAGATAATACTTGTGATTTTGGAGAAGAAGAAAGGTAATCTTATCAGAGATAGGATTATTTTAGGCTTAAAGGATGCCATTGTGAGAGCATGGTCATTTTGGAGAGAAGACTGTCAAACAATAAGACACAGGAATAGAAGAAGACCAATCAACCCATCAAGCCTGCTCTATCATTCAATAAAATCATGGCTGATTTGGTAATCCTCAACTCCACTTTCCTGCCTTTCCTCATAAACCTTGATTTCCTTTGTTAATTAAAAATCTCTCCATCTCAGCCCTGAATATGCTTAAATGGCACACAACCTCTACAGCCGTCTGTGGTATGAATTCCACAGATTTGCCACCCTCTGAGAGAAAAAAATATTCCTCATCTCTGTCTTAACTGTGTGATCCCTTCTGAGATTATATGCTCTGGTCCTAGACTCGCCTACATGTATTGCAAAAATTTTGTATGCTTCAATATGGTGGCCTCTCATTCCTCTGTACTCCAAAGAACACAGACCAATCTTCTCAACCTCTCTTCATAAGACTGTGCCTCCACACCTGGTATCAGCATAGTGAACCTACTTTGGACTGTTACCAATGTCCATATGTCTTTTCCTACATTTGGGGCCCAAAACTGTCTCCTAGCTGTAGTTTGACTAGTGCCTTGTATAATTTAGCAAAGGCGCGCAAATTTACACTCCTTTCCCTTTGAAATAAAGGCTAACATTCCATGGTCATCCCCATTCTTTGCTGAACTTTGCGACTCATGGAGGAGGTTTTTCACATTCCTCTGTTCTGTAGCATTCTGTGGTCTTTCTCTATTTCAGTGACATTCAGTTACTCTAAAGCTATCAACCCATTGAGAAGTTGATTGTGTGGCTGGATTATGATGCAGAGTGACACTAACAGTATGAGTTCAATTGGCGGAGGGATACCATAAAGATCCTACCTTCTTGACCCCTCCCCTTGCCTAAACAATGGTCACCCTTAGGTTAAGCACCTCATCAGCCGTCTCTGTCTAATGAGAAAGTGTCCCTGTGGGGACTTAACCTTTTAAGTGGGACTGCAGCAATGGTGCACTCTTCCAGTATTGTCATATCAATGTATATCGGGTACCTTGCATAATTTGTAACTGAAAATTACAGTGCGATTATTTCTTTTTCTCTTTTGTATTTTTATGAAAACTGGGGTTGTTTGGAGAAATGCAGTTGTACAGAGTATTTTTTTTAACGTTCACTCGTGGAATGTGGATAACACTAACTGAACCAATATTGCCCCTTGAGAAGGTGGGGGTGAGCTGCCTTCTTAAACTGCTGCAGTCCACCTGCTGTGGGTTGACGCAATGCTATTAGAGAGGGAATTCTGGGATAGTGACCCAGTGACAGTGAAGGTATGATGATATATTTCCAATTCAGGATGGCGAGTGGTTTTTTTGGAGAATGTACAAGTTGTGGTGTTTCTATGTGGTGGAGAGAGTGGGTGTTTGTGAATGTGGCACTAAGATAGTACCACACTACACAATTGAGGGCATTTTCATGTAAATATGGCACTTTGTGCGCTGTGGTTACTCTCACCGATAGTTTCATGGACAGAAACATCTGTGGTAAGCAGATTTTTGAGAATTAGGTCAAGTATGTTTTTCCCTCAGTTTAGTTCTCTCACCACCTGCTGCAGACCTAGTCTGGCAACTATATCCTTTGAGACCCAACCAACTCGATCAATGGTGTTGTTGCTGATCTCAGAGGGTCAGAGACCACTTTGCAGAGCACCTACGCTCGGTTCGCAACAAACGTCAACACCTCCTAGTCGCGAACCACTTCAACTCCCCCTACACTCCATGGACGATATGTCCATCCTGAGCCTCCTCAAGTGTCACAATGACGCCACCTACAAACTGGAGGAGCAGCACCTCATATTCTTCCTTGGGAGTCTACAACCCAATGTTCTCAATGTGGACTTTACTAGCTTCAAAATCTCCCCAACCCCAGCCTCATCCCATGACCAACCCTCCTTCTCACACCCGCCTCCTTGACCTGTCTGACTTCTCTCCCACCTATCCGTGCCTCCCACCTCATTGGCCAATCCCCACCACTCCCTACCTGCATTCACCTATCACCATCCCACCTACCTTCCCTAGCCCCACTTCTCCTCTCTCTATTTATTTCAGAGCTCCCTTCCCCCTCCCCCATTTCTGAAGAAGGGTCCCGACCCGAAACGTCAGCTTTCCTGCTCCTCTGATGCTGCCTGGCCTGCTGTGTTCCTCCAGCTCCACACCTTGTTATCTCAGACTCCAGCATCGGCAGTTCTTACTATATCTTGTTGCTGATCTAGTCTTGATGGTGGATGATGAAATATCCCAAACAGAGTATAGTCTCCATCCTTGCCAATCTCAGTGCTTCCTCCAAGTGTTGTTCAACATGAAGGAGCACTGTGTCATCAGCTGAGGGAGAATTTTTTTTTCTTTATTTGTTCATAGGATGTGGGCATCACTGGCCAGGCAGCATTTATTGCCCATCCCTAACTGCTCAGAGGCCAGTTAAGAGTCAACCACATTGTTGTGGGTCTGGAGTCACATGCAGGCCAGACCAGGTAAGGATGGCAGTTTCCTTCCCTAAAGGACATTAGTGAACCAGATGGGTTTTTCCAACAATCAACAATGGATTCATGGTCATCATTAGATTCTCAATTCCAGATATTTTATTGAATTCAAATTCCACCATCAGCAGTGGTGGGATTTGAACCCAGGTCCCCAGAACGTTGTCTGGGTCTCTGGATTAACCGTCCAGCGATAATTCCACTAGACCATCACCTCCCCCTATGTGATAGCATGGTATGTGATGGTATGTGATAATCTGCGGGAGGTTTCCTCGCCTATGATTCACCTAGTGCCATGAAACATTGTGGCGTCCAGAGTCAATGTTGACAACTTGCAGGACCCCTCACTCCTCACGAATTTGCATTGCGCAACCATCTCTCCTGGGTCTGTATCCAGAGATGGAAATGGCAGTGCTTAAGATACGATTCTGTGTATTAGCCGGTTCGGCCTTGTCTTTTGACCTGTCCCTCTGCTGCAACTTGCTTTCATTTTAATTCATGGGAGGCATTAAAACCATTACTTGAAATGGTATCTTCTGAATGGGATTGAATCTGGATCTGTCCTCTCTGATAAGCACAAGTAAAATGCTGCAGCAAGATTCAAATAAAAGGAGAAAGTAAATTGTTTTGGTGTACTGATTATTGCTTATTCTGCAACCGACATGGAAAACAGATATGGTCATTTTTCTCATTGCTGTTTGCGGGATCGTGCTGAACGTAAATGCTTTATATACAAAAGGTGGCTAAACTTCGAAAGCACTTCAGACTATCACAGAGAATACTGGAGAAACTCAGCAGGTTTGACAGCATCTATGGAGAGAAATAGAGAACTTCACTTCAGAAGAAGAGTTATATCAGACTCGAAACAGTAACTCTGTTTCTGTCTCCCAGATGCTGCCAGACATGAGCATTCTCTCTCATTTCAGATTTCCAGCATCCGCAGTATTTTGTTTAATGTGTTTAATTGTAATGCACTGTGGTATGTCATGCAGTCATCAAGGCAGCTCTGTAAACACAAATCCTTTCACATAGAAATCATAAACCCCTACAGTGTGGAAGCAAGCCATTTGGCCCATCAAATCCACACTGACCCTCTGAAGAGCATCCCATCCAGACCCACCCTACATTTCCCATGGCTAACCCACCTAGACTACACATCTCTGAACACTATGGGCGATTTAGCACTGCCTATCCACCTAGCCAGTACATCGGTGGAGTGTGGGAGGAAATCAGAGCACCCAGTGGGAACCCACACAGACGCAACGTGAAGGTGCAAACTCTACACATGTAATTACCCAAGGGTAGAATCAAACCCAGATCCCTGGCGCTGTGAGGCAGCAGTGGTAACCAGTGAGCCACCGTGCGCTCACCTCATTTCGTTCCGTGAGAAGCTTTTTTGATTTGATTCATTGTTTGATTTGATTTATTGTTGTCACATGTGCCTAGGTACAGTGAAAAGTTTTGTTTTGCATGCAGTACAGGCAGATCATGACATACAAAGCAAATTAGGGTAACAGAACACAGCGAAGAATATAATCAAGCTCCAAATCTCAAGCACAGTCAGCTGTCAATAGGAAATATAAAATGGGCATGGTAAATATATGGTGGAGGGCTCTTGTGGGATAGTGATAGTGTCCTTTTGAGCAAGGGGGCCTGGGTTTAAGCCCCTCCCTGTTCCAGAAGTGTGTAATAACAACTGAACTGGGTGATCAGAAATTTCTCTACAGGTGTGTAGAGTGTAGCCATGGATGACCTTATTGCCAACTTTCTGCCCCTGTTGAAGGTGGAAATACCTCAGCCTCACCTTCCCTTTGTCCACCGCTCTTTATAATCGAGCTGAGAAAATTTCAGATTGTTATATTCAGTGGTCTCTGTTGTCCCTCTCGGTGTCAGCTTCTAGATTCAGCCTCTTGTCTTCTGTTCTCTCTCTCTTTGTTCCTTCCCTCCCAATGCCATCAGCTTTTCCCTCCTTGTTAATATTCACAAACGCCTTGCATTTCAGTGCACACACAGATCCAAGGAAACGCAGCGGAAATTTGCGAATCACGTGTAGAGATTGTTCAGCCATGAATACCAAATATGCTGGGTCCTTGGAACTTGTTTTACAACCGTTGGGAACACATTCATTCATTTAATTGGGACCTCTGTTGAAACAATTCAAATTGATTGCCTTATCGAATAGAAATGAGGCAGTTATGTAAATAAAGGTGATTTATTGTGTTTTGGCAGTCAGCACAGCACATGGGTAAGCTCAGAGAAGGCTCTGAGCCAATTGTTTATCAATGAACGCAAATGTTTGTTTTCACAAAACAATACACAAAGCTTAACTCTTAGTTGTCATAAATCCCAATAATTTGTCAATCTTATCCCAGCTGGATAGCCTGTATTTATCAATTGGAGGCTTCAGCCATTTTCAAGACTTGGCTATGATTGTAAGTCCCATTTACAGGCATTTCTAGAGATTTGGTTATGAAAGCTAACACATTTTCTGCAGTTTGCAAATGTTATTGCACTGGACTTATGACTTGTAGCCAATGTCTTTGCCTGCAGCTTTTGCTTCCCTTCTTGAACCTGCACTTCAATTGGATCTTTGCTGCTTTCTGCAACTGTTGAAACTTTTTGGCATTTGTCAATGTCAGGGCAAAAGCATACGGAGGTTCAGCTGCAATGGTAATTCTGCTTTCACAGATTTTAATTTCACAGCATCCTTTCTTTGCCTGAAAGATGTGTCATTAAAACCAAAGAGCCTTCTGCGCAATTTGTTTAAGGCTAGAATTGAAGCTGTGGTAGATATAGATTGAAACATAAGGCTATTTTATGCTTGTTTGAACATTTCCATGCATCTTTGATCAGCACTTTTCTCCTAAGAAATTCTGCTTCCTCTCATATAAAATTAAATGCAGTTGTCAAAATGTCATCACAACGACAATAAGCCAATTTTGCAATCTCACCCCATTCCACTTTATCAGCCAGGATTAATATTTGCTGGAAGAACAGATATCTCAAAACCAGACCATTTCTCAAGTCATATATTGTACCTCGACAAAATCTGTCACATCATCACATTTTCTCCTTGTGTAAAGTAGTCTGAGCTAATTTCCTGGCATTAATTTAGAATAAGGAACTTCGATGACACAGTATATCTCTATCCAAGTGTTGATCGATTCTTTCTTAAAGCATTGCCATGAGAGATAATTTTAGAAATAGTTATCACAAAGAGGAGAAGTTTGCTGATTACCCTTTCTGAATGCTTCCCATATAATATTGATACAATTCTTGTGCCTCTTCCAAACAAAAGACACTGGTCCACCAGCTTTGACCACCTTCTTCAAGCATCTATTAAGAGTGGCGTAGTGTGCCAGACAGTGATGGCACAGTGCCATTTATGCAGGGTAAAAGCAGTCAAAATTGGCTCCATTGAACTGCCGTCTCACCACCCAACTTACTGAGCTGCGCTCTCACACTTTTTAGCACATGTCACGGTTAACTTCTATTGGATCCCAGTCCAGGTAATAATTCAGAATCAGTTCATCCTTCAGAAAAGGGGATCAGCACAACATAAGTGATTATGCGATGTGCCTGAATAAATTGTTCTCCCTCTATGTCTGTGGTTTACCAGGACTGAGCTTGGTCCATTAGGTCACACCTTTAACCCCAGCTCTAACCCATACTGACTTCATGTGGGACATAGACACAATGAGGAGGCACTCTAGTGTTTTAGAAGGAAGGGAGTGCATCAATATAGCAACCACTGTGGAGGATGTGGTAGAAGAGGCAGGCATTCAAAGTAACATTGCTTCAAGAAGCGTGAGCCTACTAGACATATATAGGAGCATTAGTTACGGTTTGGGTGATGACTTTAAATTGCTCCCAAAGTTTCTAAATTATTGACTGTCATCCAGAGGCATTCTTGGGATGAGTGGTACTGTGTGACTATCCACCCCTCTCACACACACTCCTACCTCAGCACATGGGTGAATCTACAAACATCTCCCCTCCGACTAGAAGGGAGGCCATATTGGATTTGGTGCTTGGCAACGAACCAGGCCAGGTGTCAGATGTCTCGATGGGAGAGCATTTCGGTGATGGTGGTCACACCTCCCCAATCTTTATTATAATCATGGAGAGGGATAAGAGCAGATGGTATGGGAAAGTATTTAATTGGGGGAGGGGGAATTACAATGCTATTAGGCAAGAACTGCAGAGTATAAACTGGGATCAGATGTTCTCAGGAAAATGCACGACAGAAATGTGTAGATTGTTTAGGGAGCACTTGTTATGAGTGCTGTATAGGTTTGTCACACTGAGGCAAGGGAGGGATGGTAAGTTGAAGGAACCTTGGATGATAAGACATGTGGAACATCTAGTCAAGAGGAAGAAGAAAGTTTACTTAAGGTTGAGGAAGCAAGGATTCGACAGGGCTCTAGAAGTCCACAAGGTAGCCAGGATGGAACTGAAGAATGGACTTAGGAGAACTAGAAGAGGTATAAGAAAACCTTGGCGGGTAGGATCAAGGAAAACCCCAAGGCGTTCTATACTTATGTGAGGAACGAGAGGATGGCCAGAGTGAGGGTAGGGCCGATCAGGGATAGTGGAGGGAACTTGTGTGTGGAGTCGGAGGAGGTAGGAGAGGTCTTTAATGAATACTTTTCTTCAGTATTCACCAGTGAGAGGGACCTTGATGTTTGTGAGGACAGCGTGAAACAGACTGATATGCTCAAACAGGTTGATGTTAGGAAGGAGGATGTGCTAGAAATTTTGACAAACATGAGGATAGATAAATACCCTGGGCCAGATGGGATATACCCAATGTCGCTACGGGAAATAAGGGAAGAGATTGTGCCTTTGGCAAAGATCTTTTCGTCCTCAAGGTCCACTGGAGTAGTACCAGATTATTGGAGCGTGGCAAATATTGTTCCCCTGTTTAAGAAAAAATAGAAATAATCCTAGAAATTACAGACCGGTCAGTCTTATTTCTGTGGTGGGCAAATTATTGGAGAGGATTCTGAGAGATAGGATTTATGATTATTTGGAAAAGCACAGTTTGATTAGAAATAGTCAGCATGGCTTTGTGAGGCACAGGTCATGCCTCACAAACATTATTGAATTCTTTGAGGACGTGACAAAACACATTGATGAAGGTAGAGCAGTGGATGTGGTGTATATGGATTTTAGCAAGGTATTTGATAAGATTCCCCATGGTAGGCTCATTCAGAAAGTAAAAAGGCATGGGATTCAGGGAAATTTGGCTGTCTAGATACAGAATTGGCTGTCCAATAGAAGACAGAGGGTGGTAGTAGATGGAAAGTATCAGCTTGGAAATTGGTGACCAGTGGTGTTCCGCAGGGATCTGTTCTGGGAACCTCTGCTGTTTGTGATCTTTACAAATGACTTGGATGAGGAAGTGGAAGGGTGGGTTAGTAAGTTTGCCGATGACACAAAGGTTGGTGGAGTTGTGGAGAGCATGCAGAGCTATTGTAGGTTGCAACGGGACAGTGACAGGATGCAGAGCCAGGCAAAGAAGTGGCAGATGGAATTCAACTCGGAAAAGTGTGAAGTGATTCATTTTGGAAGGTCGAATTTGAATGCAGAATACAAGGTTAATGACAGGATTCTTGGCAGTGTGGAGGAACAGAGGGATCTTGGGTTCCACGTCCATAGATCCCTCAAAGTTGCTACCCAAGTTGATTGGGTTGTAAAGAAGTCGTATGGTGTGTTGGCTTTCATTGGCAGGGGAATTGAGTTTAACAGCCACGATGTTCTGCTGCAACTCCATAAAACTCTGGTTAGGCCACACTTTGAATATTGTGTTCAGTTCTGGTCACCTCATTATAGGAAAGATGCGGAAGCTTTAGAGAGGGTGCAGAGGACATTTACCAGGATGCTGCCTGGACTGGAGGGCAGGTCTTATGAAGAAAGGTTGGGGCAGCAAGGGCTTTTCTCATTGGAGCGAAGAAGGATGAGAGGTGACTTGATAGAGGTGTACAAGATGATGAGAGGTGTGGATAGACTGGATACCCAGAGACTTTTTCCCAAGGCAGAAATGACTATTACGAGGGGGCATAATTTTAAGGTGATTGGAGGAAGGTATAGGGGAAATGTCAGAGGTAGGTGGGTGAGTGGAATGCGGCAGTGATAGTGGAGTCAGATACATTAGGGACATTTAAGCGACTCTTGGATAGGCACATGGATGATAGTAAAATGTAGGGTATGCAGGGTAGTTTGATCCTAGAGTAGGAAAATAGGTCGGGACAACATCGTGGGCCGAAGGGACTGTACTGTGCTGTACTGTTCTATGTTCTATATACCTCCATCTGAATAGGATGGCATCAAATGCTGTGATGGTGGTAACTGGCAGTGAAGAAAAGTTCCCATCTGCTTGCCAATCCTTCTCGTACTGAATATAACAAAACCAGAAGAACTGGCATTCCAACAATCAATCCATTTCTATGCAGCACTGATGAAGGAACAGCAATATCTGTCAGGATAGTATTTAACTTGGAGTAGTGTAGTGGCATGCTATTTTCATGTGCTCCTGTCTTTCTGTTTCTTGTTGGTAGCAGTCATGGCTTTGGAAAATCCTGCAAGGAGGCTGATGTCTTTGTGTTCTATGGGTAATGTAGATTCTGAGCAGAGTGAATAATTATTTAGTAACTGATGGATGGGTTGATTGTCCTTCCATTGACTTTGCCCTTTCAGCAAAACACACATATGCAAAGAGAGATGCCCACCTCCCTTGCTAAGTTTATCATCTTGAAATGGTGCCAGGCATCCTTTGCACTGCAGTTGCATATTCCTGCCTGTTTGGAGCCTGACCACCAACACCCCCACCCCACCCTGGCAGTGCCTGGAATTGGACAGCGAAGGAGACGGTGAGAGGAGCAGACAGATGGGGATTTGAAGGTGTGTTCAACAATGACTGCTCACTTCACAGAAATGTCTCTGTTCTTAAGCAGGCCAGTGAAATCCTTGAATGATGGCTAGTTGCGGAGACATTGCTGGGCTAACAAATTAGAGAGGGAATGTTCAAATCTCACTACTGCATTTTTAAAAAATAATATCAAGTCATAGAGATGTTCAGCATGGAAACAGACCCTTCGGTTCAACTTATCCATGCCTGCCAGATATCCTAAATTAATCTAGTCCCATTTGCCAGCAGTTGGCCCATATCCATTCCAAACCCTTCCCATTCATAAATACATCCAGAGGCCTTTTAAATGTTGTAATTGTACCAGCCTCCACCACCTGCTCTGGCAGTTCATTTCATACACACAACACCCTTTGCGCGAAAAAGTTGCCCTTTAGAACGCTTTTAAATCTTCTTGAACTTTTTTTTTAAAAGAAGTCTGAAAGAAAAAGCTTGTATTAGTAAAAATGATCATGAAGTTGTTAGATCATGAATATGTCGACCATGAATATGTTGAACAGCATTGAAATATCTTGAGTTACTTTGATGCTCAAGTATTAGAATATGTTTCTTCTCTATCACAGACAAGCCAGCATTTTTTATTCCAGCAAAGCAAAGGAATTAATATTTGACTTAGTCACATGAAGGATGGACTGAGTAAAGCCCAGTCCATCCTTCATGTGACTAAGTCAAACATTACTGTCATTGATTCTTAACTGTCAGCTATTATCAGCGAGACTATGAGTCTCTGCAATGCATTTATAATTTGCAGATAGATTTAGACCTTGTGATAAAGTTTTTGTTTGAATGTGCCACTGATTTCCACAGTTATTAATGATATTGTCTGTCATTCCTGTTTTGTTGTCAAGCTTTGCTTTCATGAACAGAAGTTACTGTTTCAGAATATGTTTATCCTGACGAACTACAACTGAGTTTCACTCTAGATTAACCACTGACCGATTCCAATCCACAAGACGTTTTGAAATGTTGAAACCATTTTGGCCTCCATTTATTTTTTATTTAAGAGCTTGCAGCTAATTTGAAGCTCCTAGTCTTACACGCTGGATTTATCTAGTTCTATCAAAGCTTTAGCCTTTTGTTAGTCTAACATTTTCTCTTTCATACCTTGCGCTCATACGTTCAGCTTTGTTCTTTGTTTTATTTTTGTTTTGTCTGAAGTCTAGACTTTCCCGTTGTGATTACTGTGGTTGTTTGGTTTCCTCTAGAAATCTGCTTGGGTAAGTTCACTACAGTATCATTAACGGCATTTGTTTCTGAAGGGACTGATGAAATAGTGGTTCATAGCTGACGGTTATATGCATCTCCACATGTTTTTGTGGGTCTGTCATTTTCTTCATCGCTGGCTTGAGCTCAAGCCAATGCTTCAGTAGCTGCTCGTGCAGAACCTGATCTGTTTTTGGTTTGGGTTGCTTCAGATTTTTCTACAAACCATCGATCCTTTAATTGGATTCATGATATAAAGCTTATAATCCATTTTGTTTACTTTCTTTTTCTTTCGGCGCTTCACTTGCTTTGAGAGCTGAGCAAAGGCATCCCCTCAGGACGTTAATCATCCCAGAGATGTTAATGTCAAGTCTGAATATACCCTGAACTAATAATTCAGCCTTTTCCTCTTAAACTTTTGTTTCTTTCTCCATATAAAAGAACTGAGATTTTACCTCCACTAATTCAGAAGAAAGTGTTCTAGTCTTTTTTCATATTCAGTTTTGCAAGTGTTTTTGAATAGTTTACTGCTGTTTCTCTCATGTCTTTAATGCCTGGCTGATTCCATTGATTATGACTAATGTTAAGTCACTAATGTTAGATATATCTGCAACTGCTGATCTAGCAGTGTCTAGGGTGTAAAATATTTGTGATATCCACTCTGATTGATTGTACTTGTACTTCAGCATAATTGGTCCTACAGATGGAATTAGAAAGATAGAATCATAGAATCCTTACAGTGTGGAAGCAGGCCATTCGGACCATCGAGTTCACACTGACCCTCTGAAGACCATCCCACCCTATCCATGTAACCCTGCAGCTCCTACGGCTAATCCACCTAGCCTGCACATCTTTGGACTATGGGAGGAAACTCACGCAGACATGGGAACAATGTACAAACTCCACACAGTCGCTCGAGGGTGGAATCAAATCTGGGTCCCTGACGCTGTGAGGCAGCAGTGTTAACCACTGAGTCACCATGCCACTGCAAGTTGGCAAACTGTTGTTTGAAGAAAGTTTTACATTTTAAGGTTTCTTCATAATGTTTTTTTTAGAACTGACAGGGGCATATTGTCACTTACCAATTGTCAATCTTTGCTAATACCAAATAGTCACCAGTCATTTGGGAGCAGATAAATTGAAATTTTTTGAAAGCACTGTGAATAGTGATGATGTGGATGTTGACAATACGAAACATAATTTGTCTTGTTGTTTACAGTGTCCAATGCTGGTTTGTTGATCATTTCATGAGGTTGAGAAATGGATAGTCTTTGTAGTGTCTTGAAGGCACTGCTTCTGCATAGTTTCTTCCTCTCTCTAAAGATGTGACTGGATCTGCTAAACTTCTTTAGTCCTTTCTATGTTCATTTGAAAATTCCTAACAGAGTCGTTACCTTGCATACACACAGGATATGGGTTCCTTCAGGGTGAATTCTCTTGGAGGCAAGACACAAATATAGCAATAACTATCAAGTTGCACCTCTGTGTTTTTCTGATTTGAAGGACTTTTAAATTTGAAAACTAGTTTCACCACAATGGAAACTTTAAACTCTGAGAGCAAAAGTGTGGCAGGAGCTTTGATGCATTGATCCAACAATTTGAAAATGGGTGTATTGTGTTGAGTGGTTTGGTGAGACTGTAGCTAGGTGCGTTGAGGAATGTCATAGAGCCATAAAGTCATACAGCATGGAAACAGACACTTCGGTCCAAACCAGTCCATACCGACCACCAAACCAAACTAAACTAGTTGCACCCGTCTGCTCCTGACCCATGTCCCTCCAAACCTTTCCTATTCATGTACTTATCCAAATGTCATTTAAACGTTGTAATTGTACCCGCATCCACCACTTCCTCTAAAGGTTCATTGCACACAAACCAACCACTCTCTGTAAGAAATTTGGCCCATCATGCCGTTTTTAGATCCCTTTCATTTCACCTTAAAAATATTCCCCCTAGTCTTGAAATCTCCTATCCTAGGGTGGTGAGAATGTGATTTTATTTTCAGTATAGGTTGTTGGGCCCACATTGATATTTTCTTTCATCAACCCCATGCTCTAAGGCTAACTCTCTGCCTGATTGTCTCTTCCTACGCTTTGCGACTGTGCCATGTCTGATAACATTTAGAGATCAGCGTGGTTACTTGCTTAAGATACTGCCTGTGACCGTTAAAAATTTCAGACTTCGTTGGACTATGGGTTGGTGCACTGAAGTGTAAAGCTTACGGCATACTGTTCAAACAGAGACATGTCTTCGTACAGTCTTCTTTAAACAAAAGATAATTGTGACCTGTGGTTTGCTGAGCAGTAATCACAATGAGTCATAGGTTCCGGAGAGCACCTTTACAGTGGAGTTATAATTTGAGTTTGGAAGGTGGTGCTAAAGCTGGGAAGTGAGTGCCAAATTATTCAGCTCAACAGCTTTGCATTACAGGGCTGGGTTTTCCAATACTCTACCCTGTCTCTTGACATATCCGTAAAAGAATCGCTAAATTATTTATTCACAAGATGCAGGTATCATTGGCTTGTACAGCATTTATTGCCAACCCCTAGTTGCCTTTGTGAAGTCTACAGTGAGCTGCCCTCTCGAGTACGTGCACTCCTTGGTGTGTAGATACTCCCATAGTCCTGTTCGGAAGGGAGATCCAGGATTTTCACACACTGTAGGATCGGCGAGAAAGTTCCAATTTGTGGCTCTTCAGGTATTGAAGCAGTCCATGTCCATATGCAGCAAGACCTGGACACATTCAGGCTTGGGTTGAGAAATGGAGAGTAACATGCATGACATACAGTGTGAGCAATGACCATTTCCAACGCAAGAGAATCTAAACTCTTTTCCTTAATTTGCAATGGGGTTGCCATCACTGAAATCCCACTATCAACTGGGACATACTGTTGACCAGAACCATCGGTATAAATACTGTGGCTACAAGAGCAGAAACTGCCTCACCCTCTGACTCCCCAAAGGCTGTTTACCATCTATGAGATACAGTTCAGAAGTGTGATAAAATACTCCCCAATCTCCTGGATGGGTATACTTCCAACAAAACCTAAGAATCTCGATGGACTCCAGAATAAGGCAGTGTTATTGACTGACACCTTATACATCACCTTCAATATACAGTCACAGTGGCAGCATCTTGAACTGTATACAGGATGCTCTGCAGGAACTCACCAAGGCTCCTTCAACAACACCATAAAACGTGCAACCTCTAATACCAGAAGAACAAGGGCAGCAGGCATGTAGGATCACCACCTTCTCCTCCAAGTCACACACTGTCCTGACTTTGAACAATATCACTGCTTCTTCAAATCATAGAATCCCTATAGTGTAGAAACAGGCCTTTCGGTCCAACAAGTCCACACCAACTCTTGGAACATCCCATCCAGACCCATCCCCCTATAACCCACCTAACCTACACATCCCTGAACACTATGGGTAATTTAGCCTGGCCAATCCACCAAGCCTGCACACCTTTGGACTGTGGGAGGAAACCGGAGCACCCAGAGGAAACCCACGCAGACACGGGGAGAATGTGATAACTCCACACAGACAGTCACCTGAGGGTGGAATCGAAGCCAGGTCCCTGGCGCTGTGAGGCAGCAGTGCTAACCACTGGGCCACCGTGCTGACCCTTCTTCAATGCTGCTGGGTCAGAATACTGGGATCCCTTTGCTAACAGCACTACAGTACCTGACACATCACCCATGGGGTGTAGCAATTCAATAAGGTAGCTTACCACCACCTTGTCAACCACAGTTAGGGAGAGGCAATAAATGCCTAGCCAGTAACACACTCATCTCATGAATGAATGACTACAAACTAAAGATTGAACCTTTGATGCCATGGTGGCCCAGAATTTGCAGGGTTTGATCCCCCACTTCAGCAAGTGGAGACTGGGGTCCTGACTCTGAATTTAATGTTTCCACCCCTTGTGATAGAATTAGTAGGTGACAGAAAATCCCTCGCCTCAGGCCTGTGCCAGCCATTTAAAATGAATGAACTTTGCGAACTGCTTGATTACTTATCAGTTTTAACTCTACACCATTCTTTTAGGAAAATGCAAATAGGTATGACAATACCAGCTTGTATTTACCTCATGCAACTGACGTGGCAACATGTTCTGAGGACTATCATGAAACTTATTTGACAGTCCGTCACCTCAAGACATAATGGAACTGGCAATGAACAGCTTGGTCAGAACTTGGTTTTAAGATGCATACTGAGTGAGAAGAGAAAGAGAGAGAGACGGAGAGGCAGAGATTCATGGAGGAATTTTACCCCGTGTAGCTGAAGACTGCAGGGTAATGAAAATTGGGGAGACTCAAAACCAAAAATAGAAGCAGATGAGGTTCAGGGAATTGGCTCCCTTTTTAAATGCTCTGGGTCAGTTATAACAAATTCTTTTAGCACACAATTCAATTAAAACATAGGTTGCTAACAAATGAAGGAGCCACTGACAAGATTTTCTTGAGTGATGGTGTACTGTAAAGGGCTGGTGAACTTTTCAATAAACTGAGGGGCACCAGGAGCTGCGAGTGTGAGGTCATCATCACTAATCCACAGGAGATGACAAACATCTACGTATCCACTGGCTGTATTAGAAACAGAGCTTGTGGAGCAAAGGCTGAAAACATCCAAAAGCCTCATGTCCGACTGTATAATACCTGGGTGTGTTTCTATCTTTACAGATGCTGCTCGGCTCCTGAATATTTCCAGCAATTTCTAACTTTTAATTGCTGATTTCCAGCATCTGTTCTGTTCTGTTTTGTAAGGATACCGTGATGCCATTTTGGTTGGACATTTAAAGGACGTATTCTATTCACCTGGCCAGCATTGGAAAGCCTATAATTCTCATTCTGCCACTACCTTTGCAAGTACCACATGGATCAGAGCAAGCTCTTTCACTCACACAAGCTGACTTTGATCAGATCCTGGCAAGAGATGGGCTCCTTGTCGATCTCTATGATTCAACTAATGAAATTTCAAAGAAACCTTTGACAGTAAGCAAACACTGTTGCAGCACCAAACACACAGCACTCACAAGTCCGGAGCTTGTGAAGCACTATCTGAACGGTCTTTATTATTTGTTCAGTAGAAACCATTATTGTCATTCCCCCGAGAAGTAAAATGCTTTTACAAACAGTTTGAAATTGCAGTGCCCCACATGACTTTATGAGTCATACAACATGGACACAACCCTTTCGCCCAACAAGTCCACGCCAACCATGTTCCCAAATCAAACCAGTCCCACTTGCCTGCATTTGACCCATAACCCTCCAAGCCTTTCCTATTCATGTAGTTATCCAAAAGTCTTTTAAATGTTGTGCACCACTTTCTCTGGCAGTTCGTTCCACACACAAACTTTTTTTACTAAGATCAGTATCAGGCATCGGGTACGAAAATCATAAACCTGATAATGATTGCAAAGTTGTCCATGCACACACATGGACACATGTGCACAGACACAAAACACAAGAGAAACAGGCAGAAAAGACATTATCAGAAGCTTGCTTGCAGCCTTACTAATATAATCTTCATTACAACCCACCCACGGAGACTCCGTAAGAAATGTGAAGTATGTGACAGAGGCTTAACTTAAAAAACAAATTATAGACTTTGGCTCAGATCCCTGGCATTCAAGTCACCTTCGTCATTGAAAGAAAGTTTTCAGAAATCTACACAAAGAGCACAATTAAAGCGCAAAGTTTAATCAGCAAGAATTGGTGACAATTTGCCCAGTGTTGCTTTGTGAGAGGTGTTTCTGCTTTTACCATCCCAAGGCACCCATTTTCTCCCATTGGAACTTCAGGTGCTTGGGCAAGACAAGAAGATGAATGAGCTTTGTATCATATTCAAACTGAGGTGACATTTTACTGTCTTGAGCCAATGATAGTGGCATTTCTCCTTCAGTCATAGATCAGGAATGTCCTTGGAACTGTGCTTTCTTCATTTTGTCAGTAATACAAGGAAATTTTAAATCATAAATATTGTTATATGACAATTGTTTTTCAACTGATCAGCTTGCAATACTTCAGAGGGCATTATATGTACGAATATATGACTTAGAAGCAACAGTAGGCTTTTTGGCCTCTCAAACCTGCTTTGTCATTTTATATGAGCCTCATTGTGGCCTCATCTCTATTTTCTATCCCTAGTATCCTTTGGCTCCCTTGTTTGTCAAAACTCTATTATTAAAATTATTCAGTCATCCCGTTTCCACTGCTGTCTGGGGAAGAATCACAGAATCAATTACAGTGTGGAAGCAGGCCATTTTACAAGGGGATTTCTACTACTGCCCTTCTCATCTTCTGCGTTGACTCTGTAATGAGGTTTTGATCGTGCAAGCTTCTGTAAGTGTAAAGCAGTCACCCTGTGCTCCCTGCAAGTGAGCAAATGAAAGTATCTAGTGAAGAATGTTTAAGGAGAATCATGTCTTGATGAGGATTATCCTAGCCTACCCTGTGGACAGGGACTATTGAACTCCATTCCCACTATTTTTCTCTGCCCACAACACCTATTATTTTCCCTGTCTTTGCCTGTGCCGTTGTGTGTGAATAGAGGGGAGGTCTGTAAGGAATTTAAACATGTGGCAAGGGTTCAAAATAGTTAATTTGGTGAGAGTAAGTAGTCATTTTAGTTAAATGGGAAAATCCAGTCATGGCTTCTGTCAACCTGGGTCTAAAGGACAGATAAATTTGCGAACTTTGCGTACTTTTCAAAATCTTTAACTTTGGTGATGATTCCAGAAATAGCAGGGCTTGATTTCCAGGGAATTTCCCAGTGAGGCTAACAGCTTGCTGAGGGGATGCGGTGATACACATCAGGATATCAGTGAATGTGCCAATATAGTCACCATCCCAAGGCACTTTCCAAGGCAGGATTTGAACTCATGACCTAGGATTTACTGACCCAAAACTTCCAAGATGTTACCTCTTCTAAAATACATTATTTCCTGCAACAGAACATAATCTCCGAACTACATTGAGTCCACAGTAGGACGCGAACTCACTTTCCAGGAATCGGAGTTACAACATTGCCCAGCTGTGTGAAATAATTTATTCAGACATATTTAACTTCCTGGAGTTAAATATCATTTGCCATACACGGGCCCAACTCTCCATCACATCATATGGAAGAATGTGGCATAGTAGGAAGTTTGCATATAGTTTGCTGGTGTTCCCAAAGCTTGCATATCATTTCCACAACATCTACATCTAAATCCCTCCTGACAATAATAAATAGCAAAGACTCTAACATGGCACTACTATAAACTGGTCTTGAAGCAGAGTCAAATCCTTTATCACCCAGTTTCTCCCATTGGAACTTCAGTCAACTCAACAGTAGATGACCATAAAATACTCTCAATTCTGTCTGTAGTGAAGCATGTTGAGAGGCAAGAAATGGCTTCTTTTGAAAGTGTTGTTGTTTGTATCATACAATTAAATACTTATACAATACTGTCATTGTACTAAGCCCAGCAAGAATGTTAGTAATAGGTGAGGGGGAGAAGATTGCAAAGGGACCTAAGGGGCACCTTTTTCATGCAGAGGGTGGTGTGAGTATGGAATGAGCTGCCAGAGGAAGTGGTGGAGGCTGGTACAATTACAACATTTGAAAGACATCTGGATGTGTATATGAATAGGAAGGGTGTAGAGGGATATGGGTCAAATGCTGGCAAATGGGACAAGATTAATTTAGGAAATCTGGTTGGTATGGATGAGTTGGACCGATGAATCTGTTTCTGTGATGTATATCTCTATGACTCAATGAGTAAGCTACTCAATCCCTCAGGGATGCTACAGTATCCATGACTTATCTGAACTCCAACATCATTCCGTCATCTTAGCTCCATAACCTTTGATTAAAACATGACATTGCCTCACTTTTCATACTATCCAAAGCCGATTAAAAATGCCTACTCCCATTTGGGTGATAAAATGCTTCACGATTTCCCACTCCCAAAATGGCCTCATTCCAATTTTATGTTCCCTCATTCTTGATATCTCCATCAAGAGAAATAGTTTCTCTGCATTTTCCACAATGAATCTTTATTACACTCGCAGTCCCTCGATCAGATTAGCCTTCGATCTTCTACGTTGAAAAACAGACAGGTTTTTGTGACCTATTCTCGCAACAAAATTGTTGATAAGCTCGTCAAGGCCAATATATCCTTTTTGAGGTCCAGTATCTCGCATGGACTGCAAAACTCCAGATTGGGGTCTGCCCTAAATTTTACAAACCGAAAGCATGTCTTCTCCCTTTTAAGCTAAAGGACAATATTCCATGGAAATTATTTTCCTCTCGCCTATGGGTTTTAAAAGATTTGCATACTTGGACTCACAAATTGTTTCACTCTTCTCCAGTTCTTGTTTTCTCATCTCGGAGAGAATATTTTGATTAATCTTCCTTAGCTCTCAAGTGGATGACCTTACATTTGCTCACATTAATAATTCATCTGCCATAATTTTGCCCTTCTGCCACATGGATCTTCCATCTTCATTACAGACATCCCTCCCAATTACAGAAGGTGACCATTCATAGAATCCCTACACTACAGAGTCCACAACAACCTTCCAAAAAGCAATCCACCCAGACCCACCCTCCTACCCTATCCCTGTAACCCTGCATATCCCATGGCTAATCCACCCAGCCTGCACATCCCTGGACACTGTGGGCAATTTAGCATGGCCAATCCACCTAACCTGCACATCTTTGGACTGTGGGAGGAAACCAGAGCACCCGGAGGAAACCCTCGCAGACACAGGGAGAACATATGCAGCCAATCTCCCGAGGCCAGAATTGAGCCTGGGTCCCTAGCACTGTGAGGCCATTCAGTCCATTGTGTCTGCGCTAGCTGTTCAAATGATCATTTTACTTAACACCATTCTCCAACTTTCTCCCCATACCTCACATACCCTCCCCTTTCAAATAACAGGCCATTTTGAAAGCCTTGATTAAACCTGCCTCTGCCACACTCTCATACAGTCCAGTCCAGTCCAGATCTTAATTAGTCACTGGGTGAAATAGATTTTTTTCACATCATTTTTGCCAATGTACACATTAACTCGTGATTTTTAACTTTAAGTCATTAATACATATGTTGAAAAGTTGAGGGCCCAGAACAGATTGTTGGAACCATTCCTCACTAAGTCATGCAAAAAGGCCTTTCTCCCTACTCTCTGTTACCTGCCATTCATTATCCTCATCAAGTCAAAAAGTATCTCCAGTTCATGCCAAGTTATAATGGTGGGTCTGTTCAGCTGTGAGGGCAGTGGTAATACATGAGTATTAAACAAAGATGGAATGATAGAGCATGCTGTACTTTAGGAACAAAAACATAAATTGCTGGAAAAGCTCAGCAGGTCTGGCAGCATTTGTGGAGAGAAATCAGAGTTAACATTTCAAGCCTGGTGGCCCGTCCTTATAATATAGGAGTTGGTATGGAGAAGGCATTCATGTTATGGTTGTTGACAAATAGTGCCATTGGAAGTATTCGGGCTATTATCTACTCTCATCTCTGAAGATCCACATTCCTGTAACTCCTTTGCATTCTGTCTGCAAGGAAGGCATCTGGTGTGAAAATTTTTCTTTCCCTCCCCAGGGCTTTCTATCAATCATAGGATGTAAGGGATAGGGTGTAGAGAAGGGAGGGAAATAGAGACTACCCAATTGTTTCATGCAGGAATATCAGCCAAGCAAGAGAGGAAACTCTGATTGCTTTAGTCAGGTCTGGACTTGACCCTAATCCCTGGAAATGCGAAGTCATAAACTCAAACCAGCACACGTTCCCAAGAACAAATCTTTTATTCTGATTTGGATGCAAAATGATAATAAGAAGCCTCACCTCTATCATTGTGGATTGTATTGCAAACAGCAAACGATCGTAGCTGAGTAATTTCTTGTCTTTCTTAAAGGCTTGATTGTCAGGAGACATTTATATTCTCTGTAAGCCCATTGTGCAATGAAAAAAGACTCATTGCAGCTGTGAGAAACACCATTGTACAGAGGCTCTCAGCTGCTTTGACTTATGCTTTTGCATTGCTGCTGTATAGTTCATGACCAATCACCTTCCAAAGAACTGGCAACAACTCAATAGTTTATTGCTACACATAACAGGAGATGGCATGTGCCACCCGCATGCTGGTGTGCAGCTACTCTCTGAGAATGGTACTGAAACAGATAAGATTCTCAGATTTGCCATGCTGTCTTTGCTAAGGAATTAAGATGGCCCAGTGGTATTATCGTTGGACCGTTCATCCAGAGACCCAGATAACATTCTGGGAACCCGAGTTTGAATCCCGCCACGGCAGATGGTGGAATTTGAATTCAATAAATATCTGGAATTAAGAATCTAATGATGATCAAGAATCCATTGTCGATTGTCAGGAAAAACCCATCTGGTTCACTAATGCCCTTTGGGGAAGGAAACTTACCTGGCCTGGCCTACATGTGATTCCAGACCCACAGCAATGTGGTTGGTTCTTGATTGCCCTCTGGGCAATTAGGAATGGCCAATAGATGCTGCCATAGCCAGTGACGCCCTCATCCCCCAACTGAATAAAGGGAAAAAAAAATCTCTGGAAGGTCCTCGTGACAAATACCACATGTTAAATCTTGGTTTTGTCAGTGGTCCCTCCCAGAAGTGCTGACATTGTAAGAATGTAAGGAAAGGAAACCATTTTCTCTTGAGTATTTTCTTTTCAAGCATAGGGGCAGAAATTTGCCTCAAGTGACATTATTTAAACATGTTGTATTGCATGGGCTACCCATTACTTATTCCTCGTACCACTAAGTTCTAGTGAAGTCCATGGAATGGTAGGTTGACTGTTATTTCAAGGGGATTGGAGTATGAGAGTAGGGAAGCCTTTCTGCAACTGTACAAGGTGGTGGTAGACCATATCTGGAATACTGTGAAGGAGATTTGGTCCCCTTTGTTGACTAGGTCCCCCTTAGAAAAGTTAGAGAGTGCCGACCAGAATAGTACGAATGAATTTGCTCAGGTGTCCCACAATATCAAATTGGCCAAATCAATATGAATAGAAGCCGGTACTAATGCAAAACAGTCGCACTTTATTAGGAAAACAGTTACAATAACCTTTAATACCAAACATATTCGCAATTATTCTATTTGGCCTCTTAAGCTCATAATACTTCCCAATTCTCCTGTAGATGTACACAGTTGCTTTTTCTCTGGCTTTGGCTCTGGGTCTGCGAAGTTGCTTTCTCTCTCTCACTCTCTCTGGATGGTCAGCTGGTCTCTGCCTCCAGCCAAGCTGGTCTCCTCAGAAGGCCCCCATAAGATTGAAGAGAGAGGTCTGCTGGATGATTTTTTGGGGGGATTTCTGGAACCTTCTATAGTTCTGGCCAATCAGGGAGATACACTTAATAGTTTGAAACAGAGCCAATCATTTGGATGGCAACGCTACCGTTTGATTCTTTATGTAGCAAGACTCGGTGCCTTTCTGTCTGGGGTCTCCTTTGTTTGATGGATCAGTTGTTGGCGGTATCTATCCAGGATAACGGTTGCCTTTTATATGATGCTAAAGTCAATAACACGTGGCTGCTGTGTCTAGTGCCTGGGTTTTGTGAATTCAGAGTCTTACTTGGTCAATGAACCCAGCATCCCTTGCTGTTTGGCCAAGTTAGCAATCTGTGTTTTAGCAGCCAGGAGACTGCTACGTTTCCTTATTTAAGGAAAGATATTACTTCATTGGAAGCAGTTCAGAGAAGGCTTGTTCACTTATGAGCAAAGGATATACAGGTTGGCCCTCGATGCATTGGAGTTTAGAAGTGATGTCATCAAAACAAACAGGGTTCTTAAGGGGCTTTATGGGGTTACAGCTGAGAAGATGTTTCTCCTAAAGGGAGAGTCTTGGACCAGAGAACATAGTCTGAGAATAAAGTGTCATCAATTTAAGATTGGGATTGGGAGGAATTACTTCTCTCAAAAGGTTTGGAACTCCTTGCCACAGAGAGCTGTGGGGGTAGAGCCCTTGTATATATTTAAGGCTGAGATAGATAGATTCTTGAGCAGTAGAGGATTACGGGGAAAGGTCAGAAAAGTGAATATGAAGAATGTTGGATCAGCTATGATCCTATTGAATGGCACAGTAGGCTCAAGAGGCCGAATCGCTTACTCCTGTTCCTATTTCTTATGGTCTTATGTACAATTTAATATTGTCTTTTATGGTGCTTCCCAAAATGTATTTTTACCCCACAGTGTAGTTTGTACTAAAACACACTTCCTTAAATATACAATCATCAATATCCTGGTTGTGATACGTTATGCTACATTGTGTAGAATACATGTAGAATTCTCACCATATCTGAAATGGAGATATTACGCATAGACCAGAGAGCATCAGGTTGTACAGGCTGTGTTGAGTCAAATGATTGTGTGTTCGAGTTCCATCTTTGAGACTTGGACTCATAATCTAGACCGACATGAGATGTCAAACCACAGTCTTTCAGTTGGGCATAAAAGATCCCTATCTCAAAGATTGAGGGCATTCTCCAAGGGGCCCCAGCTACTCTTTATTCTTCAATCAATATCAATAAAGTACATATCATTACTCCTTTAACTCATTGTTGTTGGTGGGACATTGCTGTGTGCAACTTGGCCACTGGGTTTCCCACCTTACTTGGCTGTACAGCAATTTTGGACATCCTAATGTCATGACCACCACTTTAGAAATATGAGTAATTTCTTTATTCCTCACAAGGATACATGCAGAACGGCTTGTCACACTCCCACTTCAATGAAAAATTTGTTTAGCCTCCACAACACAAGACCCTATCCTCAATTAGAATTAAATTTCAAGAGAAAAAAGGAAGCTGTGAGTAATAAAAGCCCAATAGTTGACATGGAAGTGGGCCAGGCAATTATTGGAGGGGGCTCCCCTAAACTTTGTGCTTAGATACCTCATTGACCATTGGGGACTTTTCTTTTCCTTCGCAGGTTCAGCTGTACCCTATTTTAAGCTGGTGTATCATGCCTGTGTTACATTTTTAAAATCATTTGAGCCGTGCCGTTGATGGCAAGACCAACGTTTTGAGCTATAAGGAGAGGGCTTGAGTTATAAGGAGAGGCTGGATATGCTGGGACTTTTTTCACTGGAGCATAGGAGGTTGAGGGGTGACCTTGTAGAGGTTTATAAAATCATGAGAGGCAGAGATAAGTTGAATGGCAGGTGCCTTTTCTCTAAGGTGGGAGATTTCAAGACTGGGGGCCTTTTTTAAGGTGAGAGGAGAAAGATTGAACAAAAAAGACACGAGGGGCAATTTATTTTACACAGAGAGTGATTTGTGTGTGGAATGAACTTCCAGAGGAAGTGGTGGACGTGGGTACAGTTACAACATTTAAAAGACATTTGGATAAGTACAGGACTAAGAGATGTATGGAAGGATATGGACCAAGCGCAGTTTAGTTTGGTATCATGGACTGGTTAGATCGAAGGGTCCATTTCTGTGCTGTGTGACTCTCTGATTCTATAACATTTTTTGGTCCATCTCTCATTGCCCTTGAACTCAACATGCTTGCTTAGCCATTTCAGTGGCCAATCAACCACATTGCTGTAGGTCTGGAATCGCATGTGGGCTAGCATTCCTGTAAGTTTATTTACAAGGTCCGAACACAGCAGCGGCTTCTGGAACCGGAAATCAGTTCGGGAATGCCATCAGTATGCCTGTTGCCATATATGGACCCTTGCAGCAGCTATAATATGTGTATATATATATATATATATATGCAACGTATAACTTAAAGGGGACATTGTCAGGTACAGATGGCAGATTTCCTCTTTTGATGGATCTTAGCAAACTTGATTTTTAAAAATAAAAATCCATTTTTTTTCACATTCAGGCATGTTCCAAATGTATTAATCAGTTGAATTTAAATTCCCCCATTTAGATCCAATCTAAGCTCTGCAGGCCTGTAATACTCAACCATGAAAGGTGGCAGACAATTAAACAATCAACAGGATGTGGAGGCTCCACAAATAACCCCATACTTGATGGGATGAGACCAGCACATCAGTGTAAAACATTAGGCTGAAACATTTGTAATCTTCTTCAGTAAGAAGTGTCAAATTGATGATCTATCTCAACTTCTTCTCAAGGTTCGCTAGAATCACAGATACCAGTCTTCAGCCAATTTGATTCACTCGATATGATATCAAGAAACAGCTGATGGCATTGAATTTTGAAAGGCTAGGGACCTGATAACATTCTGCTAATAATACTAATGCCATGTGCTTTGAAATTAACCATGCTTCTAACCAAGTTGTTCCAATACAAGTACTTGAGCATTTACCCAGCAATGTGGAAGATTGCCCAGGTATGTCCTGTATGCAAAAAATACCATCCCGGTCAACTACAGCTCCATCGGTGTCCTCTCGATCATCAGTAAAGTGATGGAAGATGTCAGTAACAGTGCTATCAAGCAGCACCTGCTCAGCAATAACCTGCTCAGTGACGCCCAGTTTGGGTTCTGCCAGGGCCACTCAGCTCCTGACCTCATTACAGCCTTGGTTCAAACATGGACAAAAGAGCTGAATTCCAGAGGTGAGGTGAAAGTGACAGCCCTTGACATCAAGGCTGTATTTGATCAAATGTGGCATCAAGGAGCCCTAACAAAACTGGAATCAATGGGATTCAGGGAAAACTCTCTGCTGATTCTGCATACCTGGCCCAAAGGAACATGGTTATCCATTACAAACCCACTTTACTGCTGTTCCTCACACCCAGCTTCCTGCATTTTCACTGAACAACAAAGTTTTGTTTCCAGGACAGTCACTGACCTCAACTCCATTAGAGATATCCATTCTACAACTTCCCATCATATTGTCTCCTAGCTCTTATATAGCCCACTTCTACCTTCTTCCAAAAAAATCCACAAACAGGACTGCCCTGGCATTTCACTCATTTTAGCCTGTTCCTGCTGCACTCAGTTAATTTCTTTCTATTTCAGTTCCTTTCCTTTCCTCATCCAGTCTCTTCCCATTTACACTTTTGATTCTTCTGATGCTTTAAATTGGTCTCACAATGTTCAGTTTTCTTGTCCCAGCCATCTCCTCTTCACTACGACCGTGCAATCCCTTTATACATCCAACCCCCTTCCCCGCATCCACACTCACACCCCCAAATCAGATTGACCCCAGGCCTCTGTTACTTCCTTGAGAGGATGCCTGAACTGTCCCTATTCACCAATACCATCCTATACCAGTCTAACTATGAACAGTCTCTTCAAGTTAAAGTTGTGGCTGGGGGTACCTGCAAAGCACGCGAAATATTCTGGCAGTAGTGTGCAATAATCTTTCTTATTATTATTTGTTCCTGGAATGCAGGCTAAGCCAAAATTTAATGCTGTTCCTAATTGTTCCAGAGGGTATTTAAGAGTTGGCCACATTGCTGCAGATCTGGAGGCACACATTCGCCAGACCAGGTAAGGATGGCAGATCTCCCTCCCTAAAAGGGTGTCAATGAAACAGATGGGGTTCTGTGACAATAATCATTGTGTCAGTGTACTCCAAAGTAAAGTATTAAAGCACAGAACTCTGCTGGAATTGGAATTGTGGGTTTGGGGAAGCTGGTATGTGTCTAACGCCAAACTTTATGACGAGCAAGCTGCAGGTGGCCCTGGTTCATGGAGAATTCCTGAGACATTGGAGATGACAGTCCATGACGGAGGCCTGGAGGAACAAGCAGCAAACTGGAATTTTCACCTGCCCACTTTGACTTTGTCAGGAATTGTTACCATCCAGTTTCTGTTGGGTGGGTGATAATGGGGAATTGCATATCATTGAGGTGATAGCTGGTAATGATGACATGCAATACATGCAAATAGTCCTCTTGCCGCTCACTAGTGAGCTTCTCATCTTCCATTTCAAAATGTTGTGGAGAATATTTTCCTCAATATCAAGAATTTAATTTCTGCCAATCTCAACAGATTTTCCCAAATGCCTTGCCTATGCCAACTTTGTTTCAAGGGCTATAGAGATTCCACACACAGAGGTATTTAGAACCTGGTAAGAGACCATTCAGCTCATTGCTTCTGGCTGAAGCAGGTCCATCCAGACAAATAGCACCATCCATCTCTTGCTCCACAGCTCATAGGATATATTACTCCATGGACATATCCAGATGCCTTCCAAGTGCAGCAACAATTTCTGCCTCTGCCAGCTTTTCAGGAAATGATTTCCAGATCTCTGAAAATGTTGATGCACAAAAAGTAACACTCAGCTCTCTGGAACCCAACAGGAAATAAACTTCCAGCCACAAAAACCCCTTCCTCCATCGCACCCCGGTAATGCTTTCCTACAATCTCTTCCATCAGGCAGAAGATACAGAAGCCTGAACACACGCACCAGCAGGTTCAGGAACAGCTTCTTCTTGGCCGGTATTAGACTGATGAATGGACTCTCTGACCTCAAGTAATGCTGATCTTGCTAACGTTAATCTCACCTAGCGCACGCCCTGTGCAATGTAACCTGGATGTCTCTGTCTAAGTCTTTTTGATCTGTAAATCCTTGCTTACTATGATCTGTCTTTACTGCTCATAAACTGCTGTATTTCGGTACACATGACAATAAATTAATCAATCAATCAAACATTACCCTTTACTTCCCACAACAAGTCAATTTTGGATCCAACTTGTTACTTTCCCTTTCAGTCCCTATAAGCTTTAACTTTTCTGACTCATGTGCCACACAGAACCTGGTCACAAACCTTCCAAAAACATCTACAAAGACCCACCTCAAAAGAGCTGCCATGTTAACTCCTCAAATTCGTCTGACCTGACTTTCAAATTGATGGTTGATACTCCCCATTGACGTTGAGGCATGGCAGTTTGGTCGATGCACATACGTATGTACTGCTGGCATATACTGTACATTTCAGTTTGACATTAGCATGTTGTTATGAGCCTCAAAGGAAGCACAAAGTGAGTGAGCACCAAGAAAGCAATTCTGAGATGCTCTCTAGTCTAATCCATGAGCTGAGTTTGTCCCCGTGCCCAAAGCGTCCTTGCAGTAGCATTCCAAGAAAAGGTTCCCATGCGCTCCAAGATGCAACACTGAAGTGCAGAACCGTACTGAAAGTGGATCGGAAATGTGCCATGATGATGTGAAGAAAATGGCACATATTGGATGACAATGTCTGTCGATGAAGGAGTGCTTGATATATTTATATTGGGTGTCCAAGATGGAGGGCCAGAGGAGGAATTGGTTAGCTGGAGTTGCCAAGTAACCACTTTGATTTCCATGTCAGCAGTTGTCACCATATAATGAGATAGGATTATCTATGAAGGAGATGCTAATAAGTTCACAGCCGTTTAAGGCATTATGGGTCAACCCACAGCAGGTGAGCTGCAACTGTTCAAGAAGGCAGCTCACCACCGCCTTCTCAAGGACAACTAGGGACAGGCAGTAAATGCTGGCCAGCAAGTGACACCCATATCCCACAAAAATGAATAGATTTTTAAAAAATGTAACACTTGAAAGATGGGGTATTTGAAGTTGAGAAAATCCTCACTGCACATCCCATGTGACCTTTTCACTGTGGCTCTTGTTATTGAGGAAAATTACACCCAATGTCCATATTTCTTTTTTATTCTTTGATGGGATGTGGGCATCGCTGGCTGGATCAGCATTTATTGTCCATCCCCTAATTGCCCAGAGGGCAGTTGAGAGTCAACCACATTACTACAGCCACTAGAATTAGGGGATTATAGCCTCAAAATAAGGGGAAGCAGATTTAGAACTGAGTTGAGGAGGAATTTCTTCACCCAAAGGATTATGAGTCTGTGGAACTCCCTGCTCAGTGAAGTAGTTGAGGCTGCCTCGTTGAATGTTTTTAAGGCAGAGATAGATAGATTTTTCAACAGTAAAGCAATTAAAGGTTATGGTGAGTGGGCAGGTAAGTGGAGCTGAGTCCGCGAAAAGATCAGCCATGATCTTATTGAATACTAGAGCAGGCTCAAAAGGCCAGATGGCCTACTCCTGCTCCTATTTCTTGTACTTTGTTGTGGCTCTGGAGTCATGTGTAGACTGGGTAAGGATAGCTGCTTCCTTCCCTGAAAGATGTTAATGTGCCAGACGTATTTTTCCCCCAAAAATCAGCAATAGACTCTCAGTCATCATGAGGCTCTTAATTTCAGAATTTTTTTTTCAGTGAATTCAAGTTCCACCATTTGCCCAGCGTGGGATTTGAACGCAGATTCCCAGAACATTACCTGTGTCTTTGGATTAGTAGTCTAGCGTTAATACCATAAGGCCATTGCCTCCCCTACCTGGTCAGTTAGTTCAGCTGACAACATTGACCGTGCCTCTTCGCTGTTGTCTCTGTTTGTGCAAAAAGAGCTCAAACTACACACAACTAGTTGTTTCTATCTTATGGTGAGAGATAGCTACTGTCCTTTGGAGACAATTGTTCTGTACGTTTTATCGTAAGTGCGCGAATCTTTCAGCGTAAGTTACATTGCAATTCAGCCTTTGACAGTAAAATGTTCATTGATTTATAAAATAATTATTATAGTCCTTTACAGACAGCAAAACCAAAATGTGCACTACAATTTTTGCATTAAGTATGGGCTCCCCAAAATCGAAGCTCCATTAGCACTGGTGACATCAAGCTTTTATATTGGCTGTGTGATGTGTTCTGGAGCACTGTTGTGTAACATCTCTCTAGAAAAGGAATGATGGAGAGCTCATTCAATAGACGTCTTTAAAATGATGGAAGACTGTGGGAAGACGAGTTGAATTTTCAGCATGAGGATGGAAACCAGGAAGCGAGGCTGTTCCTGGGTCCCCAGCCCACATCTGAAAGTGGTGGGAGGAACTGCCATTGACATGAAAATTTGGTCAAAGCATCCTCTCCATGGGCACGGAGTCAGGTTCCCTGGCCAACTGCCAGTGGGCCGTCAAAGATGAAGAGGAATCTGGGGTTGCATTGCGTGTTATTAGAATGTGCTGTCAGCCACTTTCTGATATCTTTAAGTAAAAAAAACAGAAACATGAGCCTGGCCATTGTTATAAGAAGCGTAGTGGCATGTTGGGGGCTGGTGGTGTTCGGGAGTGCCTCTACAGGACAACTAGTGGTTGCAAGCCTTTCATCTTGCCCAGATTACTGGCACCACTGCCCACTGCCTGGTGCCCTCACCCCACAGCATATGGGGAAACTGGAGGTCAAACGTAAAATTCCAGTCAACCTTCTTAATCTGTGCTAACGCAAGGCACTCGGTGAGCTGAATTTACCTGCCTCGTGGCTGATGTTGGGAACAAGGGCCAGGGAAACTGGTACACTAACAGAAACAGAAGTCAGTGTCTGTGAAGAAAACAATCAGAGTTAACGTTTCGGGTCCGGCAACCCTTCTTCAGAATTGGTACACTTGTTGTCCTTGCAATTTTACAGCCAGGGCCGTTTCCTTTTCTAATATCAGAGGGGCCCAAAAATTCAACCTGGTGTTCCCATTTTTAATAGAATCCAGCAACAAGAGCCATGAAGATCTGACAACCACTACTAAGGAAGGTAAGAGAAACTTCTCCAGAGAGTGGAGGTGGAATGTCCTACTAATGGAATGGTTGAGGATCAATAGTGTGGATACATTTAAGAAGCTGGATCAGTACATGAGAGAGAAAGGAATGGGAGGATATGTTTGCTGCTAGAGTGAGTTGAAGTGGGAGGACAGCAGAGACCTGTTTTGTCAAAGGCCCTGCCTCTGTGCTGTAAATTCCATGTCATACAACTTTATGTTGTGCAGTGTGATATTAAATGTTAATTGATCACTTAAAATTCGAATACAAGAAAAAAGGATCATCACTCTTTTTCTCAAGGAGTGGGTGGAATGAAGGCCATATATTTTGAGAATGCACTTGTTGCAGGGTAACAGCTCCCTCTACCTTCACCATGTCATTCTCATTAGTATTGTCTTGGATTCACTATTAGCGAACGTTTGAGTGCTCAGCTCTGATCAGTAAAAGTCCACATACCATACATTCCTCTGCCTCACCCCCATGTTACAGCAAGAACTCGAGACAGAGGTTCCTGAAACGGATTCATGTCAACATTAAAACTGCAGGGAAAATAATTTCAGCTGGTGGATTAATGCACCACAAAACTCTTTCAAAATTTTGCTCAAGTTGGTCAGTTACGTTAGAACTCTCAGTTCTGTTGATGCGAACATCGTTCCTAAAACTGTCCCCTTTCTATCCAATGAAACTTTTTCCTTTCTGAGCCGTGCTCACCGACAGGTTCTGAAAACCTTGGCCATTGCTGACACCTCAGGCTGTACCAGCAGGAACTTCAAACTTTACAGGGCATCAAAGCTGCTCCCATAACATCCACTTAGACCCCGTGCAAGAAGGCCCAGAAGTCTGTTCACCTTCCCTTAGTCCCTATTCAATAGGAAAGACTTTGCCTGATGTTTTGAGTATGCTTCAGTACAATTGACAAGACAATTGGGCAGAGTTGGTGATGATGGAGGCTGTGGCGGCATGTGTGTGATATGGTAGTGCCCAAAACAGCCAGACTGTGCAGGAACTGAGCAAGTCTCCTTCTTTCACTGGGGAGCCTTTGGGCTTAAGTTGGGAGCTCCTAGTCACTTGGTGGACACCAGCCAATACCTGGGAAAGTGGGAGGGTGGGTATTCATATCAATGAAGCTGGCACAGGGAAGATAAGGTATTGCAGGGCACAAATATTAGTCAGGAGGTATCTGATTTGTGACATTCGTGAACAACGTATTTTAATTTGCTGAGTAGGTAGGGGAATGGAGTCAACAGTGAACCGAGCATGTGAAAAGATCTGTGTGATCACAGAGATGCAGGATATGGACCTGGATGAAATACTTTGCATTTTGCATTCTGGGGTGCAACTGGAAGGTTGTAGAAGCAAAGAAATGTTCCCCAACCCCTCCAAAGTCTCTGATTTTTATGGAGTGTTTCTGAGGTGTAAGGGAATTGCCCAGAGGAAAGTTAAATTTCCCGGGAATTCCTTTGGATGTGAATCGACAGGGTCCCACATGCAATTCACATCTACACTCGCAAAATGACTGTCTAGTCATTAGCAAATCCAGGCTAGAAGCATTGAAGGAGCCAGACCATCTCCAGTCAATATTGATAGCATGGTGGCTCAGTGATTAGCACTGCTGCCTCACAGCGCCAGGGACCAAGGTTCAATCCCAGCCTCGGGTGACTATCTGTGTGGACTTTGCACGTTCGGCCTGTGTCTGTGTGGGTTTCCTCTCACAGTCCAAAGATATGCAGGTTAGGTGGATTGGCCATGGGAAATTGCCTATAACATCCAGGGATGTGTGGACTTGGTGGGTTAGCCATAGGAAATGCAGGATTACAGGGTGGGTATTGTGTCTGAGTGGGCTGCTCCTTGGAGGGTTGGTGTGGACTTAATGGGTTGAATGGCCTTCTTCCACACTGTCGAGATTCCATTCTATGACAATTGGACCATATCTAAACTTGCACAGTAATACTGTGGCAACCACTGCTGACTACCATGTTAGTTACAACAGATCATTTTTCTGCCCAAGCGAGAGAAGCAGTTCCTTTGTGCAGAGTACAATGGTGAGAAAGACATGGCACGTTTTTGACAACAGATGCTGGTTTCAGGTAAGATTTAAAGGTCTTAAGGGTTTTAAAGCAGTGGGGGATGGGTAAAAAAGTGAGGGGAACTACATGGCAAGCAAGTGAAGAGTCGGGGGTCGTGGATAGTTAGTTTAGGGGTCTGGGAGATCGTTGGTAGGGATGACTACTATTGGAGGATTGTGTATTTTCTGGGGATTGTGGGTAGTCAGGATAGGAAACATAGGTAGTTGAGTCAACAGTATAGTCAGGTTTGTGGGGTGGTTCAGAGAGATGTGTTGTCTAGTTAGAGTTGGAAAACTGGGATAGAATGGGTATTTGGGTAAAGAGGGATTGTTAGCCAGATGAGGAAGGGGTGTCATCTGGTCGGGAGTGTGGGTAATAGGGTTAGCGGGTAAGAGGGTGTGTAGTCTGATTGGGGCTGGGGGTAATTAAGTCAGGGGATGGAGTAGTGTTGTCAGGGATTGAGTGGGTATAGATGGGGAATCGAGGTGAGGACCACCCATACAAAAGCCACAAGCCACAGCTAAGCTTCTGGTGAGTTATATATTCACCTGATGTGGACCCCAAACTTCAGCGATTCTCATCAAACCAGTTATGTCACTGCAGATACTAGAAACCAAAGCAAAATTTCATGTCTCTGCTGATCTGAGCTCACTGGGCACAGTGGAGACAATAAGTAAAAGCTGGGCTGAAGGAGCTGACTAGATTTGTTGCATATGTTTCTGCTCAAATCAACCTGGAGAAACATGAGTGAGAGATTGAGCGATCTCTGAGGAAATTTCTGTTGTAAACACGGTATACTGGCTGGGGCAATAAGCAGGAGGTTGAGACCAAAGCAAGACATACCATCAATGTTGGCCAGCAACTGAAACTTCCAAAATATACTTCACAGTGTGAGCTGTTAGCTTCTAATTCATCCATGTTTATGGCGCCTATAGCTCTAGTTGCCTATTCCTTACATGGACAGGATGGGGCATATTTGGCAGGTTTCATTCTCTTGCAATACTGAAAGAAAAGGCACCCTTGAGATAATTGGATATAAAAGTCTCAGTCTGGGCTCTTTGACCGAGAGAATTTTGTAGTTTTGTTATTAGATTTCAATGAGTTTAAGGCAGATTTCAGAAAAAAGAATTGCGCTTGCCAGACTACGTGCACATTGCATCTTGCTCTTCCTATAGAAATAAAGTAACATGAGGCCACTCAGCCCTTTGAGGCTGTTCCATCACTATTCAATGAAATTAAGTCTGGTCCGTGAACTAATTCCATAGCCCCTCCATGTGCAATAGCCCTTAATGTCTTTGGAAGCCGAAAATGTATTAATCTCAGAATTTACAATTTATTTAGCTTCGATCACCATTTGGTTTGGAGAAAACCTTCTCAAAAAATTAACCATGAGTGACAAATATAAGTGAACCAACATTTGAAAGTTCTGCCCTCTGTTTTTAATAATGGCTCAGGTTAGAAAAAAAAAACTCTGTGGCAAGTTCAGGAAGACACCTGATCTTTTAGTGAACAAATGACAGAAGTTGCTGGAAAAGCTCAGCAGGTCTGGCAGCATCTGTGAAGAAAAAATCAGACTTAGCGTTTCGGGTCTGGTAACCCTTCCTCAGAACTGGACCTGAAACGTTAACTCTGATTTTTTTCTTCACAGATGCTGCCAGACCTACTGAGCTTTTCCAGCATCTTCTGTTTTTGTTCCTGATTTACAGCATCCGCAGTTCTTTCGGTTTTTACCTGACCTTTCACTGTTGACCAGAGCTGAAGTACCCATTAAGCCATGGGGCAGTGTAGGCTTCGGTGAACTGTTAGTAAGGTTGAGAAGCAAACACAGTAACAGGAAAAACTCCAGTCAAAAAGAGGGGCAATTATAAGCACTTTCTATGAAGCAAATTATATCTGTTAAGCACTGCCTCCTGCCTTGCAACAGTCTTTTGAAAATCAGAACGGTTATGACAACAGGCTCTCTCCATGCCAGCTCTCTGCAAGTCCTGGTCCCACTCCTTTACCTTGTGTCCATAGCGCTGCAATTGGTAATCTTTAGATAATGACTCGATTTGTTTTTGAAAACCATGACTGAATGTGTCATCATCAGGCAGTGAATTCTCAATCATACCAATGAGATTTGTAAAGAGGGAGATTTTTCCTCGTGTACCCTCTGATTCATTCACCTACGGTGTCCTCTAGTTCTTGGACCCTTCTGCCCATGGGAATGGCTTCTCTGCATCTACTCTATCCAGACGTCTCATGATCTTGAGCACCCAGATCAAAAATCAACCTTATCTTCCCGGCACTCCCAGCTTCATCTGTTTTAACTTCATCATTGAAATATCTTGGAGTCATAAAGACGTACAGCACGAAATAGGCCTTTCAGTCCAATTCGTCCATGCTGACCAGATATCCTCGATAAATTTAGTCCCATTTGCCAACAGTTGGCCCATATCCCTCTAAACACTTCCTATTCATGGACCCATCCAGATGCCTTTTAAATGTTGTAATTGTACCGACCTCCAACACTTCCTCTGACAGTTCATTGCATATACACACCATCCTCTGTGTGAAAAAGTTGCCTCTTAGTTCCCTTTTAAATCTTTTCCCTCTCACCTTAAACCGATGCCGTCTAGTTTTGGGTTCCCCTATCCTGGGGAAAAGATCTTGTCTATTTACCCTATACAAGCCCCTCATGATTTTATAAACTTCTATAAGGTCACCCCTGAGCCTCCAATGCTCCAGGGAAAATAGCCCCAGCCTATTCAGCCTCTCCCTATTCTTGTAAATCTTTTCTATATCCTCAGTGTCTTCACATCCTTCCAGTAGCATTCAGCCAAGACTGGACACCATTTGGAGCCAAACATGTATTTTTTAAAGTTTTGCCATCATCTTCTTGCTCTTGCATATTTTTGTACATTTCCCAGACTTCCTGACAGTCTGTAATCAAGGCCTTGCATCTTCACTCTGGTTCTTCACAATTTAAAGAAAATTAATTTTTGGAATGTGCTTCGGCAAGGCAAGACACTTATTTATCGACTGTGCTGTCTTTGTGAAGATGGGTAAAGGTGAGCTGCCTTTGTAACCTCTGCACTGCATGTGATGAACTTACCTCCAGTGTTGTTTTCAGGTTTGGTCAGCTACATGAAGGAATAGCAATATATTCAGGATGATGCATGACTTGGTCAGGAGCTTGGAGGTGATGAGGTACCTATCCAACTGTGGCCCTTGTCTTTCTAAGACAGTAGAGGTCATGGATTTATGACGCTCTGTTGACAAAACCCGCAGCATCTTCTGACTCATGGATGGCGGAAAGGCTTTGGTGAATCAGGAAGCAAGTTAAGAGAATACCCAACTTGTGACCTGCTCGCCTCGTCATTGCGTTCACGTGACTACAATTTACAAAACACTGCTCATCTCATGTCTCACTTGATGACAGCAATTTCAACACAGTTGCTAAATGTGTTTGATGTCCCGTCGCTGTTTCCTCTCAGCATGCTGCATTTTCCCTCATGTTGTTGCTTCTGTTGGGAGGCTTGATGTAAGAATTCCAGATACGCAGTGTGCGATCCCAAGAAGCAGTAACATACTGGAAAAGAAGTATATTAGTGTTGAATGGTTAATGAAAAAAGGAGATTTAATGCATTGAAGTTGCAAAGTGTTTTGATCAGGTAAAGAGGGAGAAACTGTCTGTACTGCAGGAGAGTTGGTAACTAGATATCACAGGTTTAATTTAGTTCACAAAAAAAAGAACAGAGACAGGATGAACAGATTCGTTGATGGCACAGCTTATTTTTATTAACTGGATTGAGCTGCTTTAAGAGATATTGACTTTCTAAACGAGCGCTCAAATTTGTTCGACTCAACCGGATCTCCCCAGTTCCTCCATTTCAGCTCTACACACCTTTCCCCTTTGACAGGTCCTATTGAACCTGATTTCACCGCTTTCTCAGGCAACTGAGTCATAGACTCATACAGCAGCAAAACTGACACTGCTGTCCAACAAATCCATGCCAACCATAATCCCAAACTAAACTAGCCCCATCTGCCTGCACTTGGCCCATGTCCCTCCAAACATTTCTTATTCATGTATTTATCCAAATGTTTTTAACCATTGTAACTGTACTCGCACCCATCACTTCCTCTGGAATTCATTCCACACTCGCACCACTCTCTGTGGAAAAAGAAAAGTGCCTCTCATGTTGTTTTTAAATCTTTCTCCTCTCACCTTAAAAATATGCCCCCTAGTCTTGAAAGCCCCAACCCGAGGGAAAAAGACACCTGTCATTCACATTATCCATGCCCCTCATGATTTTATCAACCTCTTTAAGGTCAACCCTCAACCTCATACATTTCAGTGATAAAAGTCCCAGCTTATCCAGCCTCTTCTTATAACTCAAACCCTCCATTCCTGGCAACATCCTTGTAAATCTCTTCTGAACTCCCTCCAGCTTAATAATATCCTTCCAATAACAGAGCAACAAGAACTGTACACAGTACTCCAGAAGAGCCCTTAGCAATGTTCTGTACAACCTCAAAATGACATCCCAACTCCTGTACTCAAAGGTCTGAGCAATGAAGGACATTCTGAATCATGACAACTCACTGAGTAAAAGGCATTCTCCCAACTGATTTTTTTTGCCAACTAACTTAATGCTGTATTCTACAATTACAGACCCTCCTGTGACTGGAAACAGTTGACCCTGAATTACTCTGTAAATAACCCATTCTGAATTTAGATAATTTTATTATATTGCCCCATGAGCTCCTTGCTCCTCTCTAGAAAGATTTTTCTTAAAAACTTCAGAATGATGCCACAATACTCCAGATTAAGTCGTTGAAGTGTATCAAAAACAGCAGTGGTTCCAACACTGAACCCATGGGCATCTGACCTTTCACCACCTTCCAGTCTATCACCAAATTTCATACCCATGCTCCAAATGTATATTTTACTCCACGGACTTTAATTTTGCAGACAGAGTCATTATTTGATTCTTGATCAAGAACCTTCTCAAAGTTGCTAATCATGACATCAACTGTAATATGTTTTACTGCTACTTTATCAAAGAACTCAATCTTAAATTTGAGAAATAACAATTACCTTTAATAAGTCCATGTCGGTCTTCATTTATTAACCTATATATTACTAAGTAGCAATTAATAATGGCTCCAATTATTGTGTCCAGCTGTTTCCTCACCAGTAACGTTAGGCTTACTGATCAGTGGTCACATCTCTATGAAAACTTTTATGACATTACCTGGGGGTGTTTGGTGAGCTTAAGAGGACCTTCACTTTGTAACTAACCAATTCTCTGCACTAGATCTGAGAGTGTCTGGACAGTATAGAGAAACCTTTATTTTCTACCTAGCCTATGCTTTACCTGTCCTGGCAGTGTGGCTTTATCTGTGTGTAACCAATGCAGTCCCAAGTTCTGGGATTGTTTGATCAGATATTATAGAAGGATATTTAATTCAGTTTGTAACTGGTACTGTACATGTCCTGGGACAATGTAAGGCGTTTTTTTTATTTTGTGTCCCATCTGTGTTGTACCTACCTTCCCTGACAGTGCTTGATCGTTAATTCATACTTAAGGCTTTCTGTGCCCCAGGAGTATTTCATATGACAATGGACACCTGGAAAAGGGCCCTAGTCTCTAACACTGACACCTTAATTACTGAGCAGAAAATATACACAAACAAAATACATCAAAGAAAAATATTGGTCTTGAAAGGGCTAACCCACCTGAGCTCTCTCAGGGATGTGTATGATGGAGCGGATTGAATCTGTGTGCCCAATGTTTCTCTGCACTTGTACAAAGGACTCTGGGTCATAAACTCTGAGGAAATATTTGTTAAACATAATTAACTAGAGAAAGAATTGCTAGCTCAACAAAACGACCGCCTTTATAAAACTTGGTTCAAGGTCAGCAAACTAGATAGTCAACCTATGCCATTATATCCACATGTGGTGCCAGATGAACATAAATAGGAAAGGGATTTGGGCCAAGTGCAGGCAGATGGGACTAGTTTAGTTTGGGATGATGTTTTGGCATGGACTGGTTGGACCAAAGGGCCTGTTTCCATGCTGTACGACCCCATGACTCTATGACTACGAAAGTACAGCTGTCACTCATACAGCAATAGAAAAGCAAATGGCACAAGAGGTCAGATTTGGAGGAGCTCAGATATCTCAAAGTGTTGTAGCTGGTTACAGATCGGGAGGGGAAAGGCCATGGAGGGACTGGAAGACTAGGATAAGCACTTCAAATTGAGGCACTACTGGACTGGGAGGCGACATGGGTTATGGGTGAACTGGATACTGCTGGAATCTTGTCGGTTTGTTGTCAGTGGGTGTTGTCAGTGCCCAGGCATTTCAGTTTGGCATATCGCAGGGTCTGGGACTAAATGCTGAAGGATGAGCTAAGAGGGAGGGCAGCTTCTGCAAAGGCACAATGGGGAAAGGCCACTGTCACAGGCCTATCAGCCATATTACACAAAGGGTCTGGAATCTGTGTTAAAAAGAAACCCAGGCAGTATGATTTGACATGAAATTAATAAGTGCAGTAAGACATCTCAGAGTGCCAAATACTGGACTGAAAGATACTGTTCTTTATGTAATGTCAACATTTAACTGTCATTTAACATACTTTTATATAGTTTATGGGTAAAGTATATTTGAGGAAAAAAGAAGGATTTTACAAAGCACCTTACAGAAAATGATGCAATTCTGAAGGGCAGCCATTGCCATAATATCAGGAAAGCAACAACCAATTTGACACAGCAAGCTCCCACAAGCAACAATGTGGAAATGACTCAAAACAGTTTCTAAAATAGAAATGATCGGTAATGATGATTGAGGGACAAATATTGACCAGGATGCAGGGCATAACTCCCTCGGGGTCCTTTCAAAAATATGGCCATGCGTTGCTTTATGCCCGCTTGAGAGAGGAGGGGCTTGGTATAACAGCACCCTCAAAAGATGGAAAGAAAGATTTAAATTCATGGTAAATCTTTAACAACGACAGGACATCCTTTCAAACCAATGGACTGCTTTTTTTTGGAAGTATGCTGCGGTAATGTAGAAAATGCAGCTGTAAAATTGCACTTAAGGGGGCGGTAAGCAAAGAACTAATAACCAGTTAATGAAAACAACTGAAGGATAAATATTAATCATGAGGCTGGGCAAAAGTTTCCTACTTCTCAAAATGGTGCAGTGGGGTCACTTATATCTGATTGAGCAGGCAGATTGGATCTCAGTTCAACACCCACTCTGAAGGAAGGCAGCTCTGACAATGCACTGTACTGAAATGTCACGTTCAATTCTTATGCTCACTGTCTGGAATGGAACATGTACCCTTAACCTATTCTCTGGTGCCTTGCTGAACTGATCAGATGTTCAGGCACACCACAGCTGTCCCTATCCTGCCTTTTCTGACTTGAACAGACTCCTAGTATTCCAGGTCTTTAGCCCCTTACACAGGCCAGACCAGAAACAAAAACAAAAATTGCTGGAAAAGCTCAGCAGGGCTGGCAGCATCTGTGGAGAGAAATCAGAGTTAACATTTCGGGTCGAGTGACCCTTCCACAGAACTGTCCTCAGAAGTTTGGTTGTATCTTACTGATTAGACTATTGGAGATTAGTGCCTAACCACCCGCGGGTAATGAGCAGAAGGCACAAACCAGTGATATAGTCAGATTGAAATGGATCTCTCTAACATACTCTGCTTTAATTGTTCATAACAATACTGATCCACAAAGTCTTACCTCAAGCTCTCCTGAATCCCAGCCAGAATGTATCCATTGACCCGGTCGATACAGAGACAATTAACGGCTCCGTGTGCCACCAGGCTCTGCTCACATTTTGTTCCGTCTTTATTCTGTTAAAAAAAAGCAGCTGTTTAATCGTTGAGGTACATTAACCTAGCTCCAAGTCCTTTCGCTGTCCCAGTTTTGGAGACAATCATTTCACAGTTCAGCTAAATGTGAATTCATAGAATCCCTACAGTGTGGAAGCAGGCCATTCAGCCCATCAAGTCCACACCGACTCTCTGAAGAGCATCCCACTCAAATCCACCCCCTCCCCACCCTATCCTCGCATTTTCCATGGCTAATCCGCCTAATCTACACATCTTTGGTCATTATCAGCAATTTAGCATGGCCAATCCATCTAACTTGCACATCTTTGGGCGACAGGAGGAAACCAGACACTCGGAAGAAACTGACACAGGGGGCATGTGCAAACTCCAAACAGACAATCACCCAAGGCTGGACTCGAACCCAGGTCCCTGGCACTGTGAGGCAACAGTGAACCTCTGTGTTGCCCAAAGAGTTGGTAAAGAAGTTTTGGTATTGTCTGTATTTTGCTCATGTTCAGGTGGCACACTCACTCCTAAACCTGCGAATCACAGATATGAGCCCACTCTGGAACCTTGGGCTTATAATCTAGTCTGACGCATCAGTGCCGTACTGAGACATCGCTGCATTGTTGGCAGTGGCATTTTTTTAATGAAATGGCCCTCTCAAATGTGGAAAAGAATACCACGACACGACTTGAAGAGGAAGAGGAGATATCCATTTAAGTCTTGGCCAATATTTAATCTTCAGCCATTAAAACCGATAACCTGTTTTTTCTTGAAATGTCATTAATGCTTGTGGAACCTTGTCAAGTGCAAACTGCCTGCTGCATTTTACTCTTATTATTGGCAGTAACTATATTATTTAATTGCTGTACAGCACCTTGGGGCTTCCTGAGGTTATCAAAGGTGTTATATAAATCCAAGCATTTCTTTTATCTCTATTGGCCCCGCTCTGGAACTGCTACTGTGAGCAGCCTTGCATAAAATGTTCCCTTAAGGAACTTACCCATAAGCAAATACTCCCATCCTCTGAACCACTGAGCCACTTGTTTAAGAGAGAATGCCACAAGACAGCAGTGATATCAGCCTCATGACCCTGCAGCACACTCATGAGCTTCATTTCACTTGTGATGGGGCTGAAGTGGCGAACGTAGATCATCCCATCACTCGATGAATAGGCAAATTCATTCCTGACAACAAAGGGACAGTGTGCGAATTTCCTTTTCCAACACTGAGCAAGCATTTTATTCGTCACAATCAATCAAAATAATATTTAATGACAACAAGAGCAAACTGGGCTTGTTTGCTTTGTAAATTTTGTTATAAATTATTTGCTGAGGATTAATATTTATTGTATTCTGACTTTAATCTATGAAATGGATTTCATGTAGATCTCCTATGGGTTAGGCTACTGAACTGAAGAATGGTTAATTTTATTTTCACAAAGGCTTGGGAGTTTATTGCTCATTACTCATTCTTGTTATCAGAGCAGGCATTTATATCCCATCCTTACTCAGCCTTGCTATGGTGATGTTGACTGGTTTATTCCTTGAACTTTGCTGCACTTATGGTGAAAGAATCCAATAATTGTTGCATTTTAGAATGGTTTAACACAGATATTTGTACCATAGCAATAAGTAAGGGATTAAGTACTTAAGTAAAACTTGTTTTCATAATCAGATAGTCGAAGGAATTTCAATGTATTGATTTTATTTTAAAAAGTGATGTCATCAACAGACAGATAACTTTATTTTATGCTCTGAGAGCTGCCCAGGGCAGATATCAGGTGAGTTGGCATGGAGGGGCAATGGACGAAAGCTGATGGATGGTGAGTTGGATGTTTGTTGGAAATGAGTTGGCACAAAGTTGGGATAGGGATTATGTTGGGCCAGAGGGATGAGTAGGAGGTAAGTGTTGGTATAGGTTGTCACTAAATTTGCTTAGGAGTGAGAATAGGTCATGGAGATGAATGTGGATACAGACTGGCATAGCGGCAAGTAAGCCCATGCTCTCCCACATAATTGCACTGGCATATACAGACAAAAGCAAGCGCAATGACACACGCATAAAATCTCTGTAAACAAGACCATAAGATATAGGAGCAAAATTAGGTCATTTGGCCCATTGAGTCTGCCCTGCCTTTTGACCATGGCTGAAACACTTCTCAACCCATTTTCCTGCCTTCTTCCCGTAACCTTTCATCCCTTTGCCAATCAAGAATCTATCTCTGTCTTAAATATTATTGACTCTTGTACTGTGCTAATCATTTTGAATCGTATCATATTCTTGTCTTTATTTCATATTTGAAAGAATGTTAACAAATTATGGTGGAGTCCTGCAGGCTGAGTTTATCTCATGGTGGTACAATGGAACATTGAAGGAGAAATTGGTCCCTGATTGAAGAACCACATCGTGGGTTTAAGAACAAATGGGCAAAGAGCAAAATTTGAACATGTCACAGATTTGCCAAAGTCTGAAATCAATTTTTTAAAAACGGTGTTGAAACCGTGAGGATAAAAAATGTGTGATTATGGAAACGCCAAGTTCATTGGAGATTGGTAAAAGTGTTAGAGATAACTCCCTAGACAATTGGGGATGGGTAATAAATGCCAGCCTGGCCAATGGTGCCCTCAACCTGTCAATGAATAAAAGAAAAACTGCCCATGCTTCTTCAACCGTAGCCTTGAAATTGGAACTGAGAGATTACAGTTTCACACAAGATAGTGATGTAAAAAAGACAGTTACATTGCCCAAAAGCAGTTATGACACAAAGTCATAACAAGAAAATGGGATAAAGAATGACTTTGCAAACAACTGGTCATTGCAATGGGTAGAGCAGTTTGCTCAGATGTCCTGTAGGTGTGCTTGGAGATCTGTTGACAGACTATCACAAACATTCTACAGGGGTGGCATGGTGGCTCAGTGGTTAGCACTGCTGCCTCACAGTACCAGGGACCTGGGTTTGATTCCACCCTCAGGCAACGGTCTGTGTGGAGTCTGCATGTTGTCCCTGTGTCTGTGTGAGTTTCCTCCAGGCGCTCCGACTTTCTCCCACAGTCCAAAGATGTGCAGGCTAGGTGGATTGGCCTTGCTAAATTGCCTGTAGTGTGCAGGCTAGGTGGGTTAACCATGGGAATTACAGGTTACAGTGATTGGGTAGGAGGATGGGTCTGGGTGGGATGCTCTTCAGAGGGTTGGTGTGGACTTGATGGGCTGAATGGCCTGCTTCCACACTGTAGGGATTCTATGAAGATTGACCAACTGAGAGAGTCTCTAGATCTTAACGAGTGCCATTCTGAGTTTGTGCTATTGCTTAGTAGTTTAATAACTGTGTACTACGTTTAATGGAACTGTCTATAATGTTGTGTTCCCTTGATGTCTGGGCCAGAATCTTCGGACCCATTAGCAAGTCATGGGACACGAGTCGGGGACCACATAGGGTTACATCAGAATATGAGGGCCCATGACAGTGGGGAGAGGAGCCTGGGTTGACATGGAGATTATGATGCATTATGGGTAGAGGCATGAGCAGGCATCGATGGGGCATGGAGAGTGTGAGGGACTGGGTGGGCGATGTTCTTTCTTGTGTTAATCATTTTTTAAAAATTATCTTCTACGTGACAATAAGCACTTGTGGCAGGCCTCCCATGAAGCCTGCCTTCTCAATTTTTCAGAGGTCGCTTTGACATCCCACCAAAACGTAGCAGAAACCTTAGAGCTGGAGGAGTGGTTGTCTCAAAATACTTTTAATCGTACACAGCCTGTCCCTTACAATGTGTGATAGCTTTACTTTTTTATTTTAGAAACGCACAACTAATGAGGGGCCAACACTGTATATCCTGTGATGTTGTCTCGTTGCACAAATCACCGACAACTTTGACCAAAGGTCACTGGATAAGGAGGACGAGGCCATATGGGGCTTTGCATGCGAGGATGAGCATTTTCAATTTGACATGTTGGGTATCAATGTAAGTTAGCGAACACACAAGCAATGGAGGGCCAATAGACAACTGGCCAGTAATAAGGGCAGCAGGGATATGGGCAAATCAGACATTGCGGGAGATGGCGGGAGGATTTGGAAACACAGTAGCCGGTCTTGGAGGCGAGACTATAGATAGTTTCAGCAGCAGAAGGATGGAGGGCCAAGGTAGAAATAGATGATAATATGGGAGTTGTATGAGGCTTAGTGGTTAGCACTACTGCCTCAGAACACCAGGGACCTGGGTTCCATTTAGACCTTGGATGACTGTCTGTGTGGAGTTTACACGCTCTCCCCGTGACTGCGTGGGTTTCCTCCAGGTACTCCAGTTTCGTCTAACAGTCCAACAGTGTGTAGGTTGGGTGGATTGTCCATGCTAAATTGTCTAGGGATGAATAGGCCAGGTGATTTAACCATAGTAAAGTACTGGGTTATGGGGATAAGGTAGGGTTCTGGGTGGAATGTTCTTCAGAGGGTTAGTGCAGACTCGATGGGCTGATGGCCTGTTTCTGTACTGTAGGGATTTAATGATTGTACTTCAGTAATTTTTGTGATGGAGTGGGGTGGCGGTCAAAAGCTCAGCTCAGAGTCAAAGTTAGGGAACTGTCTGGTTCTGCACTAGGTGCAGAGTGGGAGTCAGAGGCTATGGTGCAGATTTAAGACAAGTCTTCATTCCTCACAATATTTAATCGAAGGAAATCCTTCAGCACCAGATGTATCTCTGGGAATTAAAGATTAATTTTCAGGATACAAGTGCAAACAATCCCAGGGGAAGAATCATGAAAACACTGAAATTTGTTGTTATTTTTCCCACTGTTTACCACTAACAAAAATATTGCAGATGGCGAAGGTGGCTCCGAATCATCAATCAGATAACGCAGTTATCTTCTGCTGGCTATGAATAGGCGGGACTTTATGTTAAGCTTAGAAACAATGGGTGTATAATGTAAATAAACCTCCTGAAATACATCTAGTCAGGATTATCAGCTAAAATTTAAGGCTAATTTTTAGGACACCTCAAAGTTATCTGTCAATTCAGCATCTGACCTGGGACACTGAAGCGGAGGAAAAACTGACAAACAGTTCATTGCTAACTAACTTCAAGGTGGATTCTTTAATTGATGTCGTCTATAGAAAAGTGAGTCAGCTTGTAATAAACCTTGTGCTTGTGAGACACAAATTAGTCTGTTTATTTGAGGCCTGTCACATGGACCATGCTACCTGTTATTTGTTTGCTCATAATAAAACATTTGGATTGTATCCATAGTAAACGGATAAACATTTATTACCTGTTCATTGTGGGATACTAAAAATAGTGGAGTATTGGACTCATTTTCATGCTGTTGTTTTGAGTTGATTTTTTTTAATTTGCTCTCTGGGCTGTCTCAATTTCTGGTTTCATTTCTTGTGTCAAATGAATTTACTTTGACACGTCTGTCCTTCCTTATTTCTCTGTCATTTATGCCCTGGCCTATACGTCTCATTAACTGACCTACTTGCTTTCCTTTGGGAGTGAGAGAAGTAGGAGCTTGAAATGAGGAGTTGGGGAGGTGAATCAATGCAAGGAAAGGGAGAAGCGGAGCTAAGTGAGTATGGTGAATGACCGAAGGATTTACACAAAGGGAAGCTCTATAAACATAGGGAACTGGACAAGTGGCCACGTATGAACTTTGTCTCCTCGGGGGAATGTACAGCTTAGACAACTAAATTAATTTGAGTACTTTGATCAATGAGCTTCCTATATTCTTCAGCAGGTAACCAAATCAATTAATAATGGATGGAAGAGTTTCGTGTACCAAGGTGCCTGGATAACAGGTTTGATCTCAATAGTCTAGATTTGGTTGCTCATTAACTCACCACTTTGGGCAGTAGGCAAGATCTAAAATAGCACCATCACAGGCCAGCTCTTGAATATTGCTCCTCTCTTCCGGTGCAGTGTTGGAGAATGTGTTATGTAACATACCCACTTGCAGATCCCACACACAAATTCTCCTGTCCCAGCCACCCGAGATCTGGCAAAACAGGAAACGGCCACATAGTCTGCCATTTATTTAAGAGCTTAGGCCATTCATTTTGCTTTTTTAATGAATATGGCTCTGCTTGGACTATAATTCAAAGGGACCAGCCTGGCGGGAACAACATTTGGGATGCTTTGCATCTGCGTAGCTTAGAAAGAACTTTGGGTTTACTACTTACCTTGACAACAAGGTAAACGTACAGTTCGGTTTTTGTACAAGGTTCTGTGACACACCACTCAGGGGAAAGAGTAAAACTCCATCTATGCTGTGCCCCCAAACACTGCAAGGAACAGCTTGGGTTCACACTGTGCTTTATGGCCTATTTAAAGCAAAATGAATTCACACATGCTTAAAATGATCATATGCATTATATTATATTCAGTCACGCAATGACGTCATTACTGCCTGTCCCGAATTGCCTAGAGGGAAGTTAGGAGTCAATCACATTGCTGTAACATGTTGGCCAGACCAAAATAAGGATGGCAGGTTTCTTCCCTAATGTACATTAGTGTGACCAAATGGGCCTTTCTCCTGACAATTGGCAACAGGCTTATGGTTATCATTACACTTCTAGCTCCAGATATTTCATACTTAGTTTAAATTTCTCCTTCTGCAAAGGCAGGATTAGAACCCAGTTCCCCAGAATATTTGCTGGGTCTCTGGATTGACAGCCCGATGATAATACCACTAGGTCATCACTGCCCCATGTGAGGGCTATGCATTAAAAAAAAGGCATACATGTTCTTATTCTTATCAGAGACATTATGGGAGTCTATGGCTGGATTATAGGTTGAAGGTGGGCTCCCTCAATCTAAATGCAATTAGCCGACTTTAACTTTTAAGGTGATGGCGTTCAATTAGTAAGAGACAGGACAGACATCCATCTCCAGGAAGATATCTTCTCTCATAACACTGACAGCCAATCAGAGGCAGGTAGCTCGAGAGCACGCCGAGGACTTGTGGCCATTGCCAGCATTGCAGGCGGCCTGAGAATGAGAAGTCATGGATTACCTCCAGTGCAGAGTCGGGGTAACATGCCGTGGTGGAGAGGGGAAATGGGCAGTCAAAACACTAACGGTGGGGGGTGGGGTGGAGAGGGTTGGGGGTGTTCATGGAGGTGGCCACTGATCGACACAGGAGCTCAGGAAGGATACAGCTCCAACTCCACAATTCACTTCACTCAGCAATAGACCATGGGGTTAAACAAGCCAGGCTACATTTTGCAAACATGTCCCTTCTACCCTTATTAAATTGGAGTGATTCTTTGCATGAAGCCATTAACTGGGCACTAGTTGCCTACTCAAAGACCTCAATTGAACTATGGATGGGTGGTTACTGATACTCAGAACTATTGCTTGCAAATGTTTGATGGGGGGTGGGGGGGTGCCAGGTTGACCAGTGATAGAGACACTGCTGATGGCACAGTGCACTAATCTACAGATCTAAATATCCGAATTCACCTCCCACCTCTGTGAGTTGTCTGTAATATCCATCCCGGCAATTCTAATTTCTCGTGCTCCCAGTAAATATTCATGACCTTGGAATGTCTCTTCCCACTGAGAGCTCCGTGATGCTAGTTTCAGAAGGGGACATGAAATATTTTGTCTGACAGGGTCTCTGGCAAACGCTTGGCTCATTAACTTATTCCACACATTCTGTGGCAAAGTGTCAAAGAGTTATACAGCATAGAAACAGACTCTTCATTCCACCTATCCTCTCCTCTATCCCTCTTCTATCCGCCTCCCACTCTCTCCCTATTTATTTCAAAACCCCCTTCCCCTCCCCCTTTTCTGATGAAGGGTCTAGGCCCGAAACGTCAGCCTCTCTGCTCCTATGATGCTGCTTGGCCTGCTGTGTTCATCCAGCCCTGCACCTTGTTGTCTCTCTTCATTCCAACTCATCCATGCCAACCAGATATCCTAAACTAATATAGTCCCATTTGCCAGCATTTGGCTAATATCCCTCTAAATGCTTCCTATTCATATATCCATCCAGATGCCTTTTAAATGTTGTAATTGTACCAGCCTCTACTACTTCCTCTGGCAGCTCATTCCATACATGCACTACTCTCTGCATGAAAAAGTTGTCCCTTAGGTCTCTTTTAAATCTTTCCCCTCTCACCTTAAACATATGCCCTCTAATTTTGGATTCCCCTATCCTGGGAAAATACCTTGACTATTCATCCTGTCCTCGCCCCTCATGATTTTATCAACCTCTGTGAGGTCACCTACCAGCCTTTGACGTTCCAGGGAAAATAGCCGCAGCCTATTCAGCCTCTCCCTATAGCTCAAACCCTCCGACCCTGACAACATCCTTGTAATTTTTTTCCGAACTCTTTCAAGTTTCACAGCATCTTTTCTAGTAGGGAGACCAGAAATGAATGCAGTATTGTAAAAGTGGCCTAACCAATGTCCTGTACAGACACACCATGACATTCCAACTCCTATACTCAATGCACTGACCAATAAAAGCAAGCGTACCAAATGCCTTCTTCACTATCCTGTCTACCTGTGACTCCAACTTCAAGGAGTGATGAGTGTGCTGTGAAATCAGTGAGTCTTGCTCAGTAAAAGCCACAAATCAATGATTAATTGAGATAACCACAAAGGAAGCTGTCACCAGACTCAGAAAGATGTTTTATGCTTAGGGAGATTGTGGGGGATTAAAACATTTTTTTTTATTTTACAAGGATAAGTTGTATTGATGCATTGTGAGACTGCTCATAATGTTGTGCTGTAAACTAACTTGCTATGTAATAAAACAGCTCAATAATTTGTAACGAAGCTGTATTACTGAGCGTTACTGTACCACATCTTCAAAAGGAATGGAGAGTATGCATATTTTTAAACTTTTTTCGATTAAAATGAACTTATCTGGTCAACTATCCAGACACAACATTACACTATACTGGCAGACTTTTCCACTGCTCATGTGGCAGTTTATTTGTGTGTTCCAAGTGACCCCTGACCCATTCTAACCCAGTTGGCCTGAAAATCCCACTGAGCAAAGTATTATCTTTGGAATAGATTAAATTGGTGAAGCTGCAACATGTTAACTCACCAGGTAATCTGTGCTGTAGCCTTGATCTCTCCTAACCACAGCAATTCCTCCCACAGGCTGAACATGGTGAGACAGCACCTTCTTACAGATAAACCCTGAAGGAGTAAAAGATTGCAGTGAGTGAGTGAGTGACTGAGTGGTTAGTAAAGGGCAATGGAGGATCAAACTCAGATCAAACCCAATTTGTTGTGCAAAATATAACTCTGTGGGGGATCAGGCCGTTACCCTGAATTCCCTGCTGTGATTCCAAATGAGTGAATTCTGTTCGAATCTCCAGAGAACACGAATACGCACAACTGTAGATGACTCCATACTCAAATTCAGGAAAAAAAAGAGGAAAAAGGAAGCATACATAAGGTCGAGGCGACTGAAAACAGATGAAACTTTGGAAGAATATCGGGAAAGTAGGACCAATCTGAAACGAGGAATTAAGAGGGCTAAAAGGGCTCATGAAATATCTCTAGCAAACAGGGTTAAGGAAAATCCCAAAGCCTTTCATTCATACATAAGGAGCAAGAGGGTAACTAGAGAAAGGGTTGGCCCACTCAAGGACAAAGGAGGGAAGTTATGCGAGGAGTCCAGAGAAAATGAGTGAGATTCTTAATGAGTACTTTGCATTGGAATTCACTGAGGAGAGGGACATGACAGATGTTGAGGTTAGGGATAGATGTTTGATTACTCTAGGTCAAGTCGACATAAGGAGGGGGGAAGTGTTGGGTATTCTAAAATGCATTAGGGTGGACAAGTTCCCAGGTCTGGATAGGATCTATCCCAGGTTACTGAGGGAAGCGAGAGAGGAAATAGCTGGGACCTTAACAGATATATTTGCAGTATCCTTGAGTACGGGTGAGGTCCCAGACGACTGGAGAATTGCTAATGTTGTCCCCTTGTTTAAGAAGGGTAACAAGGATAATCCAGGTAATTATAGACCGGTGAGCCTGACGTCAATGGTGGGGAAGCTGCTGGAGAAGATACTGAGGGATAGGATCTATTTACATTTGGAAGAAAATGGGCTTATTAGTGATAGGCAGCATGGTTTTGTGCAGGGAAGGTCATGTCTTACCAACTTGATAGAATTCTTTGAGGAAGTGACAATGTTGATAGATGAGGGAAGGGCTGTAGGTGTCATATACATGGACTTCAGTAAGGCGTTTGATAAGGTTCCCCATGGTAGGCCGATGGAGAAAGTGAAGTCGCATGGGGTCCAGGGTGTACTAGCTAGATGGACAGAGAACTGGCTGGGCAACAGGAGACAGAGAGTTGTAGTGGAAGGGAGTTTCTCAAAATGGACAACTGTGACCAGTGGTTTTCCACAGGGATCCGTGTTTGGGATCACTGTTGCTTGTGATATACATAAATGATCTGGAGGAAGGTAAAGATGGTCTGATTAGCAAGTTTGCAGATGACACTAAGATTGGTAGAGTAGCAGATAGTGAAGGGGACTGTCGGAGAATGCAGCAGAATATAGATAGATTGGAGGGTTGGGCGGAGAAATGGCAGATGGAGTTCAATCCAGGCAAATGCAAGGTGATACGTTTTGGAAGATCCAATTCAAAAGCGAACTATACGGTAAATGGAAAAGCCCTGGGGAAAATTGATGCACAGAGAGATCTGGGTGTTCAGGTCCATTGTACCCTGAAGGTGGCAACGCAGGTCGACAGAATGGTCAAGAAGGCATACGGCATGCTTTCATTCATCAGACGGGGTATTGAGCACAAGAGTTGGCAGGTCATGTTACAGTTGTATAGGACTTTGGTTCGACCACATTTGGAATACTTCATACAGTTCTGGTCACCACATTATCAAAAGGATGTGGATGCTTTGGAGAGGGTGCAGAGGAGGTTCACCAGGATGTTGCCTGGTATGGAGGGCGTTAGCTATGAAGAGAGGTTGAGTAGATTAGGATTATTTACATTAGAAAGACAGAGGTTGAGGGGGAACCTGATTGAGGTCTACAAAATCATGAGAAGTATAGACAGGGTGGATAGCAAGAAGCTTTTTCCCAGAGTGGGGGACTCAATTACTGGGGTCACGATTTCAAGGTGAGAGGAGAAAAGTTTAAGGGAGATATGCGTGGAAAGTTCTTTACGCAGAGGGTGGTGGGTGCCTGGAACACGTTGCCAGCGGAGGTGGTAGAGGTGGGCACGATAGCGTCGTTTAAGATGTATCTAGACAGATACATGAATGGGCAGGGAGCAGAGGGATACAGATCCTTGGAAAATAGGTGACAGGTTTAGATAGAGGATCTGGATCGGCACAGGCTTGGAGGGCCGAAGGGCCTGTTCCTGTGCTGTAATTTTCTTTGTTCTCAAATTGCCTACTGAAAGAATGGAAGTCTACACCAGTCCATCAGCTATTTCTCACTGTGACTTCAGTTTGAGGTTCGAAAACTGTCACGATGGTGAATGGGTGGGGGAGGAGAAGGGGAAAAGGATGGTTGGAAGAGGAGCTCACCATTGCTGCCTTGGAACTCACAAACTCACAATTTTAACCTGTTACCCGAGGAGGGAATTGAATTAAATTGAATTAGCGTTATTGTCATGTATTCACATGAGTACAGTGAAAGGTTTCCAAGTCACCAATCATGGTGCTGTCTTATGTAGGAAGGTACCTAGATGTAGAATCTTAGTTACAAAGCTGGGAAATAAGGAAAAAGTTAAATTTAGTTAAAAAGCTAAACTTTAAAAATTAAATTGCAGAGTTTGTGGTGCAGGCAGCTGAAGGAAACTTGCAAATGGCACCAAATAATTGGAGATGAAATTGAATTGAGTGACGCAATTACTAATGAGGAAGATTGTTGCAAATACATTAATACCTGGAAAATTCATTTCACCATTGGTAAGTTGGTTGATGCTGGTGGAAAGACCATGGAGACCAGATATTATTTGCAAAGTAAATGTCTAAGAGGGGTACAGGAGCAAAGGGATACACAAATTATTCAAAATTCTATTAATGATTAATATGGCTATTAAAAATAAACTTTATTTCAAAAAGTATGTAATAGCAAAGCAGAGAAGGAATGTTAATCTTTAACAAACGTCTTGGTTATGTCACATTTGGAATATTGTCAACAGTTGCGGTCTCAATATTAGGAAAATACAGATGCTCAAATTAAGTTGTTAAAAATAAGACTAAAATGGGAAAAAGAAAACTGAAGGTTGATCTATTCAAGATTATGTGAGGATTTTTAAGGAAAATGGAGAGAAGTCATTTCTATGTGTGGAAGACCACATCTAAACACACGTTAATAAAAGATAGTTGTCATTGTATTCAGGGGAAAATTGTACTATGATAATTCTGACCTGATTACACTCTCAATCATTTCCTTTACCTGAAACTCGATCATTTACTGAACCATTTTCCTCCTCAGCTGCAGAGCACCATCTGTTAACAGTTTGATCCAGTAAGACTTCAAATCTCTAGAAAGAATGTCCAAAAGTAAATTTTTCCTCAGTTGTAGGAGGTGAATTTCACTTTCTGGTTCAGACAATACAGAGGTCGTATCAAATTGCACCTTCCACCTTAAAAGGCATCTGGATGGGTATGTGAATAGGAAGGGTTTAGAGGGATATGGACCAAATGCTGGCAAATGGGACTAGATTAATTTAGGATATTTAGTCGGCATGGACGAGTTGGACTGAAGGGTCTGTTTCTGTGCTGTACATCTCTATGCCTCTTCAACCTCATAACAACGGCAAAACCGCACTTAATAGTACTTAGACACCCACATTCATTTGAGTTTCAGTTTTCTTTATTCTTATAGGACATGGGCATCACTGAAGAGGCAAGCAATTTATTGACCATCCCTATTTACACTTGAGAAGGTGCTGGTGAACTGTCTTCTTGAACTGCTGTAGCTGATGTGAGGTAAGGATGCCCACAGTCCTTTTAGGAAGAGAGTTGCAGGATTTGAACCCAGCAACAACAAAGGAATGGCAACATCATTCCCAAACAGGCTGATGTGCCATTTGGAGGGGAATTTACTGCTGGTGATGTTCCCATGTTTCTGCTGCCCTTGACCTTCTTGGGTGACAGAGGTCACAGGTTTGGTAGTGAATGTTGCAAGGAGACATAATAGTGAGTTGCTGCAGTGACTCTTCCAGTATGACTGGATTTCCATCTATCGCCTGTCTCCATTGGGATTAATGCGGTTAATCCTTACATTCTGTGTTAAGACAGTCTGGAATAATTGACGCATGTCCACTCAAGGCCCCATCCATTGCAGAGTTACTGCCTGCTCCCAAATGGTAAGTGTTGAGGATGGGGCGACTAGAGTTGGTTAGTTCAGTTGGCTGGACGGCCTGGTTTGCAATACAGACTGACAACAACAACATGGGTTTGATTCCTATAGCAGCTGAGTTTACCATGAAGGTCCCAAGTTCTCAATCGCGCCCCCCCAACCTGAGATATGGTGCCCTTGGGTTAAATCACCAGCAATCATCTCTCTCGACTTAGACGGCAGGGCTATGGTGACTTGACCATTTCCAGTGGAAAGTGCCATGCTCTCGGTGTCACAGGTTTCTGGTTTGTGCCGAGTAATTAGCCTTGGATTAGCCCCAGGATTGGGAGTACCAGGGGGAAACTGAGGGATTTGAAGTTGGGATTGAGACGCGTGGGTGGCAGGGTAAGTTTTGGAGTGGTTAGGTATCCAGAGATGGAATTTGGTCTGGATTAGGGATAGATTGGAGTCTTTATAATTTCTGGTGTGTGTGGGAAGTAATTAGCTTATTTTATGGCTACCAAGTTTAATGGTGATTTTTCCCTGAGTCAGCTGATAACAGCAAACCAAAGTTGCAGCAGGGGCCTGAAGAAGACATGAAGACTCTTAGTTAATATGCAGTAGCCTAAAGGTTTCAGACTTGGTCTAGGAGCCTCTTCAGTTTTTCCTTAAACAATGTAGTATGCAAGATTCCTGACCGCCATTTTGGCTCCTGGGGAAGCCATAAATGAAAATAATGATTGCTCTGTTGCCCAATTTAAAATTCATTATCAGTTGGTAATCAGAGTCTTTATACTAACTTAGATAAGAGGTGAGTGTTGGGGAAGAATGGGTGAGTGCAGGTTTATCCTGACTCACTCACATAGCGATCTGTTCTTTTTAACCCCTTGATCTACTGAAGAGTTCAGGCCCAACTCCCCCATGTCATGGCCAATAATTATCCCTTAATCAACATCATTCAAACAAAACTCTGCTCAGTGACACATTGGTGTTTGTGGAACTTGCTGTAGACAAAGTGGATACTTCGTACACCTCAAAAAGCAAAGTATTTGACTGATAATGGGTGCTGCGTGACATTCCCAGTTTGACAAATTTGTTTTTTTTCTTTCTCTGTTTTTCTTCTCCCTTGTTAAAATCTGCCAAAAGGGACTTCCTGGTTTCTTTTTCCTTTTCTTCCGTTACCTGAAACGTAATCATTTAGAGTCATAGAACCATAAAGCACTGACACAGATCCTTTGGTCCAACTCATTCATGCCAACCAAGTTTCCCCAACTAAACTTGTCCCACTTGCCTGCATTTGGCTCACATCCCTCTAAACCTTTCCTATTCATGTGCCTATCCAAATTGGGGCAGCACGGTGGCTCAGTGGTTAGCACTGCTGCCTCACAGCGCCAGGGACCTGGGTTTAATTCTACCCTTGGGCGACTGTCTGTGGAGTTTGCACATTTTACCTGTGTCTGTGTAGGTCCCCTCTGGGTGCTCCAGTTTCCTCCCACAATCCAAACAAATGTGCAGGTTGGGTGGATTGGCCATGCTAAATTGCCTGTAGTGTCCAGGGATGCATAGGCTAGATGGATTAGGCATGGGAAAGGCAGGGTTACAGGGATAGGGTAGAGGGGGGAGATGCTCTTCAGAGGGTCGGTGTGGACTTGATGGGCTGAATGGCCTACTTCTACACTGTAGGGATTCTTTGATGTTGCAATTGTACCTGCATTTACCACTTCCAGTGGCAATTCATTCCACATGCAAACCACCCTCTCTGTGCAACAGATACCTCTTAGGTTCATTTTAAATCTTTTTCCTCTCACCTGAAAAAATATGCCCTCTAGTTTTGAACTCCCCTACCCTGGAGAAAAGACCTTTGCTATTCACTTTACCCATGCCCCTCATGAATTGATAAACTTCTATAAGGTCACCTCTGAACCTCCTCTTCTCCAGGGAAGAAAGTCCCAGCCTATCTTTATAACTCAAACCCTCCAGTCACGGCAACATCACTGTAAATCTTTTCTGCATGCTTTCCAATTTAATAATAACCTTGTTATAGCAGGACGAATAGAACTGCAAGTAGTACTCAAAAAGTGGCCTCACCAATGTCCTGTACAACCTCAACATGATGTCCCAACTCCTATACTCCTATACGTTCTGAGCAATGAAGGCAAGTGTGCTAAATGCCTTCTTAACCACCCTGTCTACCTGTGACTTTCAAAGAACTATGTACCTGAAGTCCTAGGTCTCTCTGTTTGACAACTCTACCCATGGCCCCAGCATTAACTGTATAAGTCCTGATCTTGTTTGTTTTACCAAAATGCAGTTCCTTACATTTATCCAAATTAAACTTCATCTGCCACTCCTCAGTCCAATGCCCAACCTGATTAAGATCTCTTTGTAATCTTAGATAACCTTCTTCACTGTGCGCTATACCACAATGTTGGTGTCATCCGCAAACTTACTGACCATACATCCTAAACTCTCATCCAAATTGTTTATATAAATGACGAATAACAGTGGAGCCAGCACTGATCCCTGTGGAACTCCCGAACCATTCTCTTTTTCATCAGTTAACAGTTTCCTCCAGTAAGACTTCAAATCTCTCAAAGGAAAGGCCAAATTTCTGCTTCATCTACATTAATTCACAGTACATGGGCATCATTGGCTGGACCAGCATTTATTGTCAGTCCCTGAGAAGGTGGTGGTGAGCTGCCATCTTGAACTGCTGTAGGTGGACCCACGATGCCATTAGGGAGGGATTTCTGGGATTTTGAGCCATGCTTAAGGGACATTCCTCAAAGCATCAAGAATTCTGTGAGTTTCCATGTTGCTGACCCTGATCCTCAAAACTGTTCCATTCTATACTCATTCCTCTATTGTTCCATAGCGCCCTGATAAAAAACAATGATTCCTATGCAAGGCTAAATTTTAATTGCAATGCACTGATAGCTCTATCCCTTCCAGCGGTAGTAAACCAAAGGGCAATGGTACTACTGCAATGAAGCTTATATCATTAGATCTGCATCAGGAAATCTCGTGTGATGTGGCAAGGGCTGTCATATTTCTCTAACTCTCAGCCAACAATCAAAATGAAACCAAATCCTCCAAATCTTAATTAATCAATGGATTTTCTTGTTAGGAAAATCACAACTCAAGCCATGATAGTACCAGCTGCCTGCTTCCTGCAGTAGCTGATCTCCAAGTGCTACCTCACCCTTGCGTTATCCTGCTCTCGGCTCCTCTTTGAAGGCATCATCTTGAGGATACCAGAAAGGGAATCATCAAAGCCCCAAAGGTAAATATTCCCATTGTCAGCAGCAAGCACCAGCAAGTCCAACTCTTCCACAAACACGGTCCTGCAATTACAAAATCAGAAGTTGCTGGAATACTCAACAGGTTCTGCAATTTATATATTCTCAGTGAGATGCCAGGCTATCTTGCTCATTCACAAAGACAAGGAAGCCATGATTTAGCGTCTCAAACATGCACTCTTTATAAGGCTGTGTTTTGATGTTGACTTCATCAAGGCCCCGTTGTGGTCTCAGTCACAAAAATAGACTATTTGCCAGTGCCAGCTTAATAACTGGTCTCACTGTACTTCAAAGATTATGTTTCTCCGATTCTGTCCTCTTGCACATCCTCTTCTTCCTCCATTCTGTCATTGGGGGTTATGTCCTCAGTTGCCTAGGCACTAAATTTCCTCCCTAACTTCTGCGCCATTTCTTCTTTAATGGGCTCCTTGAAGTCAATCTCATCGACCAACTTTTTTGATCATCTACCTCAATGTAGTTCACCTCTACTTTTTCACCTGGTTACACTCCTTTGAAAGACCTCGGGACATTTTACTCTGTTAAAGGTGCTAGACCATTGAAATCATGGTTCCTCAGCTAGACATTTGCCCCATTATGAACCTGGCAGTATCATCTAGGTTGCCTCTTCGGTGCAGCACTCGGGAGTTGTTGCTGTTCTAGAAGTCCCATGTATCTCCACCGACATTCAATCCAGTCCCATTCCGTCATTGGGTAGGCGCAAAAGATACCATGGTACAATTTAAATAAGAGTTTAGGAGTTCTCCCTGTGATCTTGTTCTCATATCCTGCTGAACTTCCTTAAGCAAATTAATGGCCATTTGTCAGAACTTGTTTTGAGAAAATTGACTGTGCAATTTTGTCCTTCAAGAAGTAAATAATCTTGGAATGCATTAAGAAAAGAAGTGATGCTGGTGTCAATGCATATTGTTTGGTAGCACGCCTTTCTTTGCCTTTTAAACCATGCATATGTAAGGACAGATACAAAGTACTCATGCGGCTCTTACTCTTGCTTCTAAGTGTAAAAGATTTAATTTGATATGATTTGATTCATTTATTGTCATGTGTAGCTAAGTACAGTGAAAAGCCCCCTTTTGGTCCGTAATCTGCCCTTCTCCTCCGTTTGTTACCCTTTTACTATTGATGTGCCAATAGATTTCCTTTCATGTTAGCTGACAGTACTGTTCCATAATCCCTCTTTGTTTCCTATATTTGTTTTATCACCTGCTTTCTGAACCCTCTGTAATAATCTTGGTTCTCAATTGCATTTACTACCTGACATCTGTCATAAGCATAGTTTAGATTCTTTATTTTAATTTTTTTATCTCCTTTGCCATCTAGAGAGCTCTTTATTTGTTTGTCCTACCGTTCCCTTTGGAGGAAATATACCTTGACTGTGCCCAAACTATCCTGGTCCATCCATGTTGATGCTCCGGTCAAGAAAGCACGACAATACGTCTACTTTTTCAAGAGGCTGAGGAAGTTTGGCATGTTCATAAAGACGATTACCAATTTTTACAGATGCAGAATAGAAAGCATTCTATCCAGATGCATGAGATAACAAGGTGTAGAGCTGGATGAACACAGCAGGCCAAGCAGCATCAGAGGAGCAGGAAGGCTGACGTTTCAGGCTTAGACCCTTCATCAGAAA
>NC_063343.1:7067680-7088738 GCF_021869965.1 Rhincodon typus
TCAGATTCTCCAGCATCTGCAGTTCCTACTATCTCTATCCAGATGCATGTCAGCTTGGTACAGCAACTGCTCTGCCCAAGACCATAGGAAACTAAAAAGTTATGAATACAGACCAGTCCATCACGCAAGCCGACCTTCCATCCATCCATTGACTCTGTCTATACTTCCTGCTGTCTTGGGGAAAAATACCAACATGATCAAAGACTCCTGCCACCCCGGTTATACTCTCTTTCACCCTCTTCCATCAGGCAGAAGATATAAAAGTTTGTATACATGTACAAACAGATTCAAGAACGGCTTCTTCCCTGCTGTTAACAGACTTCTGAATAGGCCGCTCAAATTTTACATTTCATGTTGCTCTCGCTCTCTGTGCACCTTCTCTGCAGGCGTAACATTGTATTCCTCGCTCTGTTCTATTACCCGAATGCATTTTGTATGGTATGATCTGCCTGTACTGCACGCAAAACAAAACTTGTCACTGTACCTAGGTATATGTGACAATAACAAATCAAACCAAATGGAGACCCCTTTACCTGGTAAAACTGGGTGGCTGCACAGTCTTGTTGGATGCTGTGACTCCAGATGATGCCTTTTCCCCACTCAGGGCAACATCGATGAGGTGATATGCTGAATGGGCTTTTTGGCAACTGATATTCCTTCTCACTTTGTTGGTACTGGACCTGTCCATTCTTCTGGATGGTGTTTCAAACATATTGAACACTTCATGGCTGAAGGGGGAGGAACAAAACACCACGTTAGCTGGTCAGTCATGACAATGTGGATCACATTGATGATAAAGTGGTAAGCAAAGATGAATTTCAGAAATGACTTTGTCGGGGGGTGTGCAAGGGAATACTTGAGCTAAGAGAAAAATAACTTCATTAAATGTGAGGAACTATTGACACTTGGCAGCTAAAGAATGTGCAGTTCAGCATCAAAGTTTCTGAGAGGGGATTCAGAGTGATGTTGTGCTAGCTTTCAGCAAAAATTGACCTCTGTTTCAACTCAATATCAATGCAACAATTAGTTCTGGAAATATGGGCATCAGGGATTGGTTCAGGAGAATTTCAAGATGAAACAAGACCAAGGATGGAAGGTTCCTCTCCCTGGAGGTGGTGAGAGAGGTGGCAAGAAGGCAAAATAATGGGGCACGTTGGCCTTGGAGACAAACCCAGCCATTTCTTGCCAACTCACTCATTAAGTTCTGAGGAAGGGTCACCGGACCCGAAACATTAACTCTGATTTCTCTTCACAGATGCCACCAGACCTGCTGAGCTTTTCCAGCAACTTCTCACTCATTAAGTTCTGGGTGAAGAGGTCCGTTAGCAACCCACCACCCTCTGGGCTCTTAAATGGTTAGTTAATAGCTGCTTAAAGGTCTCAATTCATCCCTGATCGGAGTCTCCTTGGCAGCCAAGTGGAGTAGTTAGCTTCCTGATTGTATCACCAGAAGAATCTGCTTGTTGAGTTGTGGGGAGATTGGATCTCCAGTAGCAACTAGAGGCTCGGATGGGGGCAAGGAGGTAACTTCTGAAGTCAACCCCTGCTCGTGCACCCAGTCTCCCAGACACCCTACTCTCTCTGCATCTCCCACCCTGTGAGAATGGTCATCTGATAATGGATTTGTTGATTAATTGTTGCAATCAACCTCTATCAGTTATTTACAACAGACCCAGGTATTGCTTTATAGTGTCCTCTTCTATCATCAGATAGCCTCACTAGAGTTTTGAATGAATGCTGTCTAGTTGGGCTGAAGTGTATGAGGGAGCACCTCAGGGAACCCCCGGTGAAGGGGCAGTTAGCATAGTAAAAAGTGAGTTTCCGAAAAATATTTCTGACCTGTACAGAAAGTACGATGACTGCTGCCTTTCCCATTTTAGAATCGTCCCATCACTGTGTCCACTGAAAAAGAGTATAGGCTCCTTCTGGGCTAAGGAGGAAAGGGCACATGGTGTGAATAAGTCAATCACTTTATTAAATTCGAATTCACTTAACAGAGCAGACCCTGCATCAGTGGGCATGTGTCCTACCTAGTGTGGTACTGGAGATTGAGTTGGCTTATGCAGGCAGGGAGTACAACAAAACAACTGTGTATTTTTATATAGCACTGTAATAAAACACATAATAATGGCGGGGCTGAGAAGCGTTGCCATCTATTTGTCTTGTGGTATTAGTCTACATCATGTGAAGAAGTATGCGCACACGAAGTCCTGGTAGAAGACAGACTCAATCTTGATGGACATATTACTTCATAATAAATCTATGATACACAATGATATCTTTTGAGAAATTATGTTCAACTCAAGAATAAGTGGAACATGATTGCTATTGAATCAATCTCGCACTGACTTAGTGACAAACACAGAACAGGATAGCTCTTCCTAGCAACAGTCCTTTACAAATATTTTCTAAGCAACTTGTTTAGAGGTGTTAACACACGCCTCTGCGGGCATGACCTGAACCCAAGCCTCCTGGTTCAGAGGTTGGGACATTACCACTGTTCCACAAGCATCCTAACAGTCTTTTAAATCCCGATGCATAGAATCTTAATGATGTCGATGAACCCTTTCAGGTTATACAACAAACATCCTGAGGTGTGTGAGGAGAAAGATTATAAAACTACATATGGCACTGCATCACATAAAACATTACGAGGGCAGCTACCCTTCAGCAGTTTTAAGAAGTGTATAAAAGTGGGTGGAGATATGGAGAATTGAAGGGAAGGTATGGTAGACATTTACACTTAGGCACTAAATGATTAAATTCAAAACTGCACAAGAGACCAGAATTAGGGGACAGAAGATATCTTACATAGAAACATTGAAAATAAGGTTGGCAATAGGGAACTCAGCCTTTCAAACCTGTTCTGCAATCATAACTAATTATCCAACACAGTCCTCCATTCCTGCATTCTTCATTTTTATCGCAACTTTGATCCATTTAGCCCTAAGAATAATATCTATCTTCTTTTTGAAAATATTCAATGTTCTGGCCTCAGTCACTTCCTGTGGCAGAGAATTCCACAAGATCACCTCACTCTGGGTGAAGGAATTTCTCCTCGTCTTAGTCCCAAATGGGCCAATCCTGTATCCTTAGACTGTGACCCTGGTTCTGGACTTCCCAGTCATTGGAACATCCTTCCCGCATTTACCCTGTCTAGTCCTGTTAAAATTTCATAAGTTTCATTGAGATCCCCCCTCATTCTTCTAAACTCCAGTGAATATACACCTATCCGATCCAATCTGCTTATATATCAGTCCTGCCATCCCAGGAATAGTCTGGCAAGCCTCTTGACACTCCGTCCATAGTCAGAACATCTTTCCTCAGATAAGGAGACCAAATCCGCACAGACAGTGCTCCAGATATTGTCTCACCAAGAGCATGCATAATTGCCACAAAACATCACCGCTCCTGTACTCGAACCCTGTCCCTACGAAAGCCAACATGTCATTTGCCTTCCATACTGCCTTGTAAACTTACTTCCAGTGACTGGTGTCCAAGGATACCCAGATGTTTTACATCTCTCCCTTTCCCAATCTAACACTATTCAAATAAAAATCTGCATTCCTGCTTTTGCTATGAAAATTGATAATGGCATATTTATACACCTTGTAGAATTGTGGAGCTGAAAATGTTTGCAAAGTTTGTAGAGGTGAAGCTATGGAAGTAATTGAAAATAAAGATGTGAATTTTAAAATCAACACATTGTTAGTGAGCTAAAGTAAGTCATCCAGCAAAGGGATCGTAGAGGAATGGGACTTGGAGCAAGTTAAGACCTGACAAACACTGTTTTAAATGACCTCCGGATTACGGAGGATAGTATGCAAGACAAGCCAGGGATGCAAACAAATCCTCATTTTTATTGCAACTTTCAAAGGTGGCACGGTGGCTCAGTGGTTAGCACTGCCGCCTCACAGCGCCAGGGATCTGGGTTCAAATCCAGCCTCGGGTGACTGTCTGTGTCTGCGTGAGTTTCTTCCATGTGCTCTGGTTTCCTCCCACAGTCCATAGATTTGCAGGTAAAGTGGATTGGCTATGCTAAAATGCCCCCCAGTGTTTGTAGGTTAGGTGGATTAGCCACAGAAAATGCAGGGTTACAGGGATAGGGTGGGTCTGAGCGAGAATCTCTTCGGAGGTTCGGTGTGGACTCGATGGGCCTGCTTCCACACTGTAGTGATCCTACGATTTCACATCCTCAGGGCTCCTAAATCACATCTCAAATTGATTTCAGACAATAAGGGTACCTGGGAATGTAGTCACTGTTGAAACATTGAGGAAACTCAAAGATCAACTAATACACAAGTAGGAGGGTCTGACTATGTAGGGAGTGCAACAAGGTTTACCAGACTGACTCCTGGAATGGCAGGACTGATCATATGAAGTGATCGCATCAGTTAGGACTATAAGATGAACTGTAACCAAAACAGCCATATTCTGAAAGCGTTTGCTTTTGAAGCAGTTTTCCAAAATAACATGAAGACAACCATGTGTGTGTCCATACTCGCTCACTGAAAAAAAATTCTGAGCTTTAATTGGCTTCTGGGTGGGGGAAGATCAACATCAAAACCTAATTGATAATTTCTGTTCACAAGAATAATGATGTCCAATCTTCCACAAGAATCCTCAGAGAGCACCCTAATGAAATTTGGAACATTTTTTCACAGTTTTGAATAGATCTAGGATGGTCGAATCACAGCAGCTAACATAGCCAGTCCTGCCTATGCTGCCTCTTTGAGTGAGTAATGTAATTAGTCTCATTTCACTGCCCTTTCCCTGTAAACCCGCATTTATTTTTCCTCAACTTTTAGCTGTTGCAATCAGAAACGTAAGCCTAAATCTTAGGAAAGTTGCAAAAGTCCTGCACCATCGCTATAAAAACCGGAGCCGCAGTTCTTTAAGACCTACCACCAAAACCCAACACCCCACCATTTACACAGGGGTTGGAGAGTGTGGGTACAGGGGACAGGTTGCATGTTTTTACACCTGTGATTCACAGGGAATGATGCCATTTTCCATATTTGGGATGTCTAACACAATTCACGGACTTTATGCATTTGAGGAAATGGTCTAAAGGCATCTGAGTTATTTTGAAATGTTCCATTTTTTAAAAAGAGGTTTAGATACTCTTTAGAAGAAGTAAAGTTCATTTTAAAATTGTCAAGAGTAGACATGAATGTGAACAAATTGAGGATAATCTCAGAGGAAGTGCCAAGCTGTTAAGGCACTTAAATCCCCTGGCTTTTTAAACTTTTGAGATAAAAAATAGTGTGACTGTTTGCAAGTTCTTTAACAGTCTGTTTATATAAATTTGAGGAATATAATTACAGGATTAATGCTACTAAGATGCTCTTTTTACAAAGCAGTGAAGATCATGGGTATTTTCTCAGAGCTGAATTTGCAGACATGGAAATTTTCTTGATTCAGGACTGAAAATTCAGTCTGATACAAATATTTACAGAACAGAGGGCGATTATTCAGCATAATGTGCTAATGCTAGAAAATTATATCTGCTTCCATTACATCTTCAAGAATTGTGTTCCTAGTGGTAACACTTCACAAGAAAAAAAAAATTCACTTCACCTCCTTCCAATCAAGCATGATTTCATCTTCCTGATGCCTTGCTGATCCTGCTTGATGATATTATGCATTTCTAAATGCTTTGTTATTGCATCTTTTATAATAGATTCTAACATTCTCCTGAAGACAAATGTTGAGTTACCTGACCTATAGTTACCTATTTTATGTTTCCTTCCCTCTTTGAATAAGGGTGCACCTTGGCAGTTTTCCAGTCACCTGGCAATTTTCCAAAATCTAAAGATTCTTGGGAGATGACCACTAGCGTATCCACATCTCTGTATCTACTTCTTTTCCTATTCTAGGATGTAATCCATCAGGTCCAGGAGCTTTATCGGCCATAAGCCATACTAGTTTACTGAACATGGACTTCAAGTGTGAACTGAGGGGGTTAGCCTTGCTGGTATTGACGGTGAGCTGGAACAGTCCAATAGCCTCTGCTCCTGTTGCGCTGTACTCACTGTAAGTCAGGCATTCCACAGGCTGTTTGCTTTGTAAGACTGCGACGCAGCCCATCTTGTTGTATTTCCACACCGTCACATCTCTGTGCTGCCGGCTAGAACCTGCCATGGCAAGATGTACCAAGGTTAGACATCGATTCATCCCAGGGTGCATTTACACAGGCAGGAATGGTGGAAATGTAACACCCCAGTGTCTCACTGAAGCAGAGATTCTACTTATGTGTTGGCCTGATGGTCAGTTCTTTGGGCTGTTCAGTCACGGTTCTACAGCAGATCCTAATGGTCACGGAAGTGTACTGTCTGGCAGTGTTGCGGCGCTAGTAATCCAGAGACCCAGCTAATGTTCTGGGGGCGTGTGTTTGAAATCCAACATGGCAATTTGCATTCAACAAAAATATGGAATAAAGTGTTACATTAATGATGGCCATTAAACCACTGCCAATTGTGTTTAAAACCCACTGGGTTCACTAATGTCCTTTAGGGATGGAAACTGCCATCCTTACCTGGTCTGGCCTACATGTGTGTCCAGATGCATAGCAATGTGGGCGACTCTGAATTGCCCTCTGGGCAATTAGGGATGGACAAGATGGTCTCATCAGAGGTACGCACCCTCCATGAATGAATATAAAAACAAAGTAGATATCCAACTCATTAATAAGTTCACATTTCCTGTTGCACTGTGGCCAAATACAGCATCACTCGGCACTGACTGAAGAGTTAATATTTGTGATTGATACAAGGTTTGTTAGGGTAATAGAACAGAGTGAGGAATACAATGTTATGGCTACGAGAAGGTGCACAAAGAGTGAGATCAATATTAAATTTAAAATTTGAGAGGTCCATTCAGAGGTCTAATAAGTGATGCTGTATTTGGCCACAGTGCAACAGGAAATGTGAACTTATTAATGAGTTGGATATGTACTTTGTTTTTATATTCATTCATGGAGGGTGGGTACCTCTGATGAGACCACCTTGTCCATCCCTAATTGCCCAGAGGGCAATTCAGAGTCACCCACATTGCTATGCATCTGGAGTCACATGTAGCCCAGACCAGGTAAGGATGGCAGGTTCCATCCCTAAAGGACATTAGTGAACCCGGTGGGTTTTAAACACAATTTTAAACATAAGTGCAAGGAAGAAGCTGTTCTTCAGTTTCTTGGCATGAGCGTTTCAGCTTTTGTGACTCCCGATAGAAGAGGTTGGAAGAGATTATAACCAGGTTGGAGGAGTCTTTGATTATATTGGCTGTCTTCCCAAGGCAGTAAGAAGTATAGATGGAGTCATTGGATGGAAGGTTGGCTTGCGTGATGGAATGAGGACTCAGAATCAGGAGAGTTGGAGGAAACTCTGCCAAGATAGGTGAGTGGGAGTAAAGTCTGCCAAGAACAAACTACTCAGCTGGTGTCTCTCATTTCTGGGAAAAAAAAAATCCACTTATCGAGTTCAGAAAAACATATTTGTTCTTTTGAAAAAGTGAGAGAGGATCTTCAGATTATGCTTCCTGCAGGATTTCAGAGATACCCATGCAAGATTAGTGCACACTAAAACATCAGAGCAACAGACACCAGACCATCCTATGTTTTATCCTTTGCCAGGTTCCCACTTGCAATGGATACTCTCCCTTTTTACTTCGAATCTTATTATCTGTACAAGTTGCATTTTTATTTACTTTCGGGGGAGAAGCTGATAAAATTTTCTCTTTTACTGAAGAAAATCCTAGTAATTGATCCGCCACGTTCTAGAAAACTGTATTGTAATTGAAGTGTGTGAAGTCGTATGTCTAAAGAAGAAATAAAAATATCCATTTCAATTGACCAAGGATGGGTTGAAAAGAGTGGTTTCAGCTCCTCACCTGGTCATAACAAGGATTGCTGGCAAAACTATTGAAGAAAGTGTGCCAATGTAACTCCTTACCAATCACATGGTTAGTCTCTGGGATACAGACCAGTTGATGGAAAGGTTGTCCAGACTCGTGTGTTTGGAAAGTTTCAACAGACTCAGAAACCTGGAAAACAAAGTGAAGACAAGGGATTGAGTTCTTGAAGGGACAGGGGTGTGAAATCGATGTTGTAGTATCGAAAGCGAGTTGGTGAAAGGATGGTACAAGAGCCAATCTTTACTCAGTCTTACATTTATTTACAGAGTGATACATCATAAACTGCAACCGCCACTCAGTTTCATTAAGTAGGGGTCAATACTTTTAATCAACCTGTCTGGACATGGTGTGACACACCTCTGGTGCAGGTGGAATTTGAATCCTGCCCTTCCAGCACTAGAGGTAGTGACACTACCACTGTGCCACAAAGCTCTTGGTATGTAGAGGTAATTTGTTTTTTTAATCAACAGGTTTGGTTGCATTATGCCCCCACCTGGTGGAGAGCTGCCTTCTCAAACTCCTGCAGTCTATTTGGCGTAGGTAGACCCACAATGTCATTTGGCAGAGGATTTTGACCCAGCAACACTGAAGGAATGATCAAACACATCCACAAATATTCAGTCCTCGACCACCAATGACCAGTAACAGCACTGTATACCATGTACACGATGCACTGCAGAAATTCACCAAGTCTTAAACTCATAGAGTCATACAGCATGGAGACAGACCCTTCGGCCCAACTTGTCCATGCCAACCATAATCCAAAACTAAACTAGTCCCACCTTCCTACATTTTGCCCGTATCACCCTAAACTGTTCCTATTCAGGTACGTATCCAAATGTCTTATAAATGTTGTAACTGTACCCGCATCCACCACTCCCTCTGGAAGTTCACTCCATATATGAACCACTCTCTGTAAAAAGGTTGCTCCTCATGTCCTTTTTAAATCTTTCTCCTCTCACCTTAAAAGTTTGTCCCCGAGTCTTGAACACCCCCATCTTAGAGAAAAGACCTTTGCTATTCACCTTGTCTATGCCCCTTATGATTTTATAAACCTATGTAAAGTCACCCCATGACCTCCTACGCTCCATTGAAAAAGTCCCAGCCTGCCCAGCCTATTTTTATAACTCAAATCCTCCCTTCCTGGCAACATCTTGGCAAATCTTTTCTGAATACTCTCCGATTTAATAGTATCCTTCATATAAGTGGGCAGCCAAAATTGTCTCCTTAGACAGTACCTTCCAACCTCATGACTACTACCATCTAATATGGGGGTTTGGAACAGGAGTAGGCCATTCAGCCCCTATTCCTCCATTCAATGAGACCATGGCTGACTTGTCGCCTAACTTCATATACCTGACTTTGGCCCACATCCCTTAATACCTTTGCTTGACAAGAATGTATTTACCTCAGATTTAAAATTAACAAGTGATCCAGCACCCACTGACAATTGTGGAAGAGAGTTCCAAACCTCTACCACCCTTTGTGTGTAGAAGTGCTTCCTAACATTTCCTCTGAACTATATGGGCCTAACTTTCCGACTAAGACCCCTTGTTCTAGAATCCCTGACCAACTGAAGTAGTTCATCTTAATCTACCGTGACTTTTCTTGTTAATATCTTGACCAGGTCACCCTTTAACTTTCTAAATTCTAGAGAAAACAGGTCAAATTTGTATGATCTGTCCTCATAAATTAACCCCTGAAGTCCAGGCATCATTCTTGTAAATGTATGTTGTACTCCCTCCAAGGTAAGTCTATCCCTCTAAGATATGCTGCCCAGATCTACTTGCAGTACTCCAAGTGGGGTCTAACAGTGTGGAGCTGGAGGAACACAGCAGGCTAGGCAGCATCAGAGGAGCAGGAAGGTTGACGCTTTAGGTCGGGACCCTTCTTCAGAAATTCTGAAGAAGGGTCCCGACCTGAAATGTCAGCTTTTCTGCTCCTATGATGCTGCCTGGCCTGCTGTGTTCCTTCAGCTCCACACCGTGTTATCTCTGACTCCAGCATCGGCAGTTCTTACTATCCTGGGGTCTCACCAGGGTTTTGTAAAACTGCGGCATTAGCTCTGTACCTTATTCCAGTCCCCTAGATATAAAGGCCAGCATTCCACTAGCTTTCTTGATTATTTTCCAGTAGGATGACAGCATAGGTACATGGGAACATGGCCAAGGCTGGGTGGCTAAGTTTGGAGATGATTCAAAGATAATTAAAGAAAATTATCACAGGACACTAACAGATCAGCAACGATCATATTGGATGGCTGAGTAGACTTTAAGAGCAAGAAACATCCTTCCTGTATGTGGACATCAGAGAATGGACTATGATATTACCACAGTTGCTTCACTGCCTAGGCCACTTGAGAGAGCTATTGAATGGGCTGTGTTAATCAAGTGAGAGTCTGCTCCTACAGAGACAGAGGGATGAAAGATAGTCGGTAATCAAAATCAACAGTGGCTGTCCCATCGGTCAGAAATTCTTTGTAAATCCCTGATTTTGTTTTTCACAAGAGAAGGAATGGGTGCACTCACAATCTCCCCAGAGCTTGGGTCGAAGACGGAAGGGTTCGGAGGACCGCTGCAGATCCACACAGAGTTCACGCAGGGCACAAAGCAGAGGCTGCTTATAAACTGGGCAAAGTGAGGGAGCTTCATGATCAGCTGTCCATCCTGTGACCAAACTCTCACACTTTTATCGAAGGAACCAGTAATCAGCCTGTATTGGGTGAAGAGAGACAGCGTGTTAAAGTTGAATGCTAGTATCTGTGGCAACATTGTCAGGTTAGCATAAGTGACTCCCTCCTTTTTCGCATACTCACAATCTCATGGAAAGCCTCACCTCAACCTGTCTTCCTTCTTCCTCCATTCGCAAACAGGAGTAAACCTCTGCTATGCTGGTCGATGAGGCTTCACTGCCGCCCTTACCTTGATTGACTAATTGATTTCTTATTGTCACATGTACCGAGATACAGTGAAAAGTGTTGCTTTGTGCGCTAAATAGGTAGATTGTGCCATACAAAATGCATCAGGGTAGCAGAGCAGAGTGCAGAGTACAGTGTTACATAGAAGGTGCAGAGAGAGAAAGAGAGATCAACATTAACATTTGAGAGGTCCGTCCAAAAGTCGGGACAGCGGGGAAGAAGCTGTCCTTGAATCTATTTGTATGTGTGTTCAAACTTTTGTATCTTCTGCCTGATGGAAGAGGATGGAAGAAAGTATAACCAAGATGGGAGTGGTCTTTGATTATGTTGGTTGTTTTCCTGAGGCAGTGGGAAGTGTAGATGGAGTCAATGGATGGAAGGCTGGTTTGCATGATGGACTGGGCTGTGTTCACAACTCTGTGTAGTTTATTGCAGTCTTAGGAGGACCAATTGTCAAACCATAATGTGATGTGTCCAGATAGGATGCTTTGTATCTACAAAAATTGGTAACAGTCATTGTGGACATACCTTGTGCTCTCGTGTTCTTGGACCACCATCAGGTTTGTGATACCCGCATCATGAGCGTTGGTGTTGCAGTAGACGACCTGCAGGGTTTTGCTGTTTGGGTACGAGCTGGTGTTATACATGATGAATTTCTTGTCATACCTGGTCAAACAAGAGGAGTGGAAATGAAGGGTCCAGGCCTGAAACGTCAGCCTTCCTGCTCCTCTGATGCTGCTTGGCCTGCTGTGTTCATCCAGCTCCACACCTTGTTATCTCAGATTCTCCAGCATCTGCAGTTCCTACTATCTCTGAGTGGAAATGTTTGTCAGCCCACAGAAGTAAGTAAACTTTTTAATTTGAGATGACTGCTTCAATCATCGAATGCCTCAGTCTCATTCCATTAGTTTATCTTAACTTTGGGAGGGGTGGTGGAGCATAGGGACAGGAGGAGGCCATTCAGTCAGATTAGGTGACCTGCACCTCCCTTTCATTTACCTACCTTTTCTTTGAATCACTGCATTTTTACCGAAAGAAAATCTATTTATCTCAGTTCTGAACGCTCCATTTGAACCGTAGTATCCATAGTGACTTGAGGGAGGGAGTGCCAGATTTCCAGGGGCCTTTGTATGATGTGATATCATTCTGGAAAAGCTAAACTATAATATTAAGATAACGCTGTCTTGTTCTTGACTCCCCAAAGGAATTCATTTCTCTGGTATTGAGTCCTTTAAACATTTCCAACACTTCAAACACATCACTCTAGTGAAAAGATATGATTTAATTCCGGGTTACATAAGATTAAGTGCCATAATGTTGTTAAACACTTAGCTAATATTAATTTCCTTTGCCTGTGAATTTTTTTAAACATCTGATTTTGGGTGTCTCAGCAGCTGAGGACTGGCATCGTACTAATGCAAATTAATGAACATTTATCAACTGGTTGCACTAGTACTGAGATATGGTTGAATTGGAATACAGCATTATTCATGCGGGTTGTAGTGCAATGTGGCTAGAGTTCCATCTATCATTTAACACAGTTTCAAACTTTAATATGAATATACAATGAAAGAAAAACTGTTGGTTTGTCCAGTTTGTCTCACATACTTTTCTCTTTCCAGTCAAAATCATCTAACCTTCTGGAAAAGGCAAAAATCCAGGCTAATCTGGGGCAAAATCTCTTTTCCAGCACGACAGAAACTGGTCCAAGAGGTCCCTTTAGTCCTGATCATCCTGTGCGGTGTATGAGATGATCTATGTTCTCAGAAACAGGTTCTGTCCTTGTTTGATGGAGATCAGTGTGTCAGTGTCCGGCACATATTGCAGAAGTCCACTAAACTAGATCTGAGTACAACTTAAAATTTAACCTCCTTGTTCTCCTTAAACTATTTCATCGAACAAATTGTTCCACACAACCATTAGCCTACTCCCTTCGTCTTATAATCCTCACCCACGTCAGCCCAAAGTCAAAACCTATCTAAAATGTAGTGCCATCCCTTGCAGCCAGTCTTGGTATACAAGACATTGGAAGATAGACATGGATATTTTAATATGATTGTCTTCATTTGCAAGGTTTCAAAATCCTAACGGCATTCCAACACCCCATTTGCTCCATTTGTTAATTGACCTGATGGTCAGTCTTCTGAATTAGTTAGAAGCTATTTTACATCACAGGAGAGTGACAAAGTCAGGAGGACACATCTCCACTGAGACCCACCCTTCTTGACTTGCAGGCATTAATCTTTCATTACTGGTAGGCCGTTATCTCAGAGCTTCCTCTACTTGATATCATCTGAGGAGCACCGTGACTCCCAGGGCTGCTGTGATAGGGTTAGGGTTAGGTACAGGTCACCATGACAACCAACACCACTTTCTCAGAGAAACAAAGGAGGGGCCAATAAACTTCAAAGGAGCCAACACTCCCCTTACTTCAGTGAAACGCTGCATCAAAAGTGCTATACAAACGCAAGTTCTTGTGGGCATCCAACATAGTCTGGGAGTCTTTGGTGCTTGTCAAACTGCACTTCCAGTTTCTGGGCTTGGTAAGTCTCAGGTTTCACTGTGAGAAGGGAGGTGGTAGTTAATACCATGCAAAGGCAGAGCTTACATCTATACGTTTTTGCTATAGCATGACTTAAATAAAATGATGGCTATCAGACTCATCAAAGGACTTGAGCTCATTTAACCCTGCTTGTTTTAAGGGTACTCACCCAGCAGAGTATATCCTTGTATCAATGCAGACCACAGCTGACACAATGTCTTTGTGCCTGCGATCAGTGAAGCATGTCTCCAAATCCAACACATGACCAGAATCCTTCTTGACATCCAAAGCAAAGACCCTGAGCTGCTTTTTGAATCCACAGATGAACTGGTGCCTCCAGTGATTAATGGCCATGCAAAATACCGAAGCATTTAACTGGAAGAGAAAGTTGAAATGCACAGAAGCAGATATTTCAAAACATTGCGTTCTTTGTGGGATCTCACTATGTAAACAATTCAGTTTCCAACAGTGACTGCACTTCCAAGGTGCTTCATTGATTGTAAGCGGAGGGACAGCCAGGGAATATGGAAGAGCTTTTTTAAAAAAATTGAAAATTATCTCTTTCTGCCTTAACTTCAAGCAGATGGTGTTGTGTGTATGGAACGAGTTGCCAGAGCAAGTGGTGGAAGTGGGTACAATTACACCATTTAAGAGGCATCTGGATGGGTACATCAATAGGAAGGGTTTAGAGGGATTAAGCCAAATGCTGGCAAATAGGACTGGATTAATTTAGGGTATCTGGTCGGCATGGATGAGTTGGATCGAAGAGTCTGTTTCTGTGCTGCACTCTATCACTGTAAATCAGCACACATATGCACCTCCCAAATTATTTTGATTCTAGGCCTTGCAGATAACTGACTTGCTGTACTTGAGGCAGGAGATTGTGGATTGGAGCCCTACTCCTGATATTTAAACATCTAATCCAGGCTGGAATTTCTGTGCAACACCAGAGATCGTAAAACATTGCTTGAGATACAACGTACCAGCAGAGCTATTAAACTGAGATATTTGCTCCCCTGGATGTAAAAGATCTCATGCACCTTCTGAAGCTACACAGTAGTGTTCTCCTTGATGTCCTGGCTATAACTTAGCCCCCAACCAGTTCCATGCAAACAATTCAGTTTCCAACAGTGACTGCACTTCCAAGGTGCTTCATTGATTGTAAGCGGAGGGACAGCCAGGGAATATGGAAGAGCTTTTTTCGGAAGAGATTATTCAGAAATACCACAGTACTGCAAAATGGGTGTGCCCATGTGCAAATTGATTGCTACAATTCTTACTGTCTAACAGTGACCACACAGCAATAATATTCCTCATTTTTAACTTCTGCCTTTTCCATAGTGTTCTCATTTCATAATGTTTTACTTCTGGCAACACAGGATAAAATTCACAACGTAGAGATCAAAGGATGGAAACGGAGACCCAAGGATGGAGCTCTTACCGTAATCCGGTCAAAGACGGTGGCTCCAACAGTCCACACCACAATAGTCCCATCGTTTGATGCTGAGAAAAGAAGTTTGTGTTCCGCCCAGTACAAGAACTGAGTGATCATCCCAGTATGCTCAAAGACTGAAAAAGTCAGTTGTCCGGTTTCCAAATCCCACCATTTAATAACGCCATCTGATCAACAGTAATGGACAGAGAAAGTGCTCGTTAAACAACCCTAGCAAAACTAATACACTCCTTATTCATCATCCCTTTGCCTGAGTCAGGAATAGACCTATTCAACCTTTCAGTGGGGTAATGTCGAATCTGTGTTCCAATTCCATTCGCCCGTCATGACGTCATCTCACTTGATCAACCTACTGAGTAAAACGCTACAGATCTCAGTCTTGAAAGCTCCAATTGACCCCTAACTTCCAAAGCCTTTGGAGGAGTGGATTCCCGATTTCTATTACCCTTAATGAAGGCGCTTCCTTGATTTTACGCGTATTGTTATGACTGTTTTTTGTTGCACACCCAGATAAAATTTGGGAGCGACGCAAACCAAGTTGGCAGCTTCATACATGATCATATGTGATCACACATGATCCCCATCAGTCAGTCAACTGCTGACACCATCTCACACATTGTGAAGAGCAACACCTTAAAGTTGAAGGGGTTGAAGGTAATTGGGGTACAATATCAACGAGTACCCAATCTATAACTGCACTGGGTGTCAATAGTACATCAGGTGTGGGTAACAGTTTTCTCCCATCATTCTCATAGCCAGTCTCCTTGGTGCTGTTGTGGGAGATGCTCTATAGTGTAGAGGAAGTTTTCAAAATCTGGAGCTCAGTGGATTGTTTAAGACATTATTCTATTTTTCTTCCCCTTTTAATAATGGTTATTCTGCCTCTGACCACTTTGCTTCTCTATCCCTACCTCTATTCCTGAATTGTTAGCTCAGTCTGCATGAATTGGAAGGAGTAGTCACCGGGAAAACAAACAGTTACTACACAACAGCCTCTCTGCAAACACTGTAGCCAAAGTCCTGTGTTGTCAGGAATCCACATTAAACTGACTCCATTTCATTGAGATGAGAGGAGATAGCAATGTCTGCACTCAGACCTCAATGAGTGCTTAACTCGCCTGGCTGACCAACATCCCGTTTTATCCACTTGTTGAAATGTTCTGCCCATTACATATTTTTGCACATTTTCATTATTATTTGGCAGATAAGTTTGCGGTGGTGAGTGATTGACACACAAGGAGAACTTTTATGATTCACTTTTGATCCACCCTTTACATTCTCCATCCAAGATCTTCATTTACTCATTAGCAGCAGTTCTGGTCGCTTTGATATTTCACAGTATTTCTGTTAACCTGTTCCGCAGCTCAATCCTTTTAGGGTGTACAGTTCCATCACACTTCCTGGATTCTGTGATGGGTGCTAAATAAGTTGGTGTCAAATTCCAAATTTTAGCTCAGGCATAGAACATAGAACCGTACAGCACCGTACAGGTCCTTCAGCCCACGATGTTGTGCTGACCTACTATCCTACTCTAAGATCAAACTACCCTGCATACCTTACATTTTACTGTCATCCATGTGCCTATCCAAGAGTCGCTTGGATGTCCCTAATGTATCTGACAAATTCTAGCATGAGCTAGAATTGTCGGGTCCAAGCCTCCCCACCAAATCTATCCTGAAATGTAGATAAGGCAATCAACTATTTGCATGGATACAGCTCAGTTTAATCCCATCTCCTTTCAATGTGCAGGTGCAGACATTCATTGTAAGGTATTGACAATGAATGAGATTCCCCATCTCTAGCAGAGGACAATTGTTCAAAGTTACCCGCTTTATTAACCATAAACTTACAAGTTCTTTTGTCTATTTGATTACACCTTTCCAGTCTGTCAAAGTCACTTCTGCTTTAGTCTCTGTCTGAGAAGCATGTATAATTGCATTCAATTCTGGTTGCCACATTACGGGAAGGATGTTGGAGGCTTTGGAGAGGGCGCAGAAGAGTTTTATCAAGATGCTGCCCAGATGACAGGGTATGAGCTATAAGGAGAGGCTGGACAAACTATTGTTTTCTCTCAAGCAGCGGAGGCTGAAGGGAGAACTGATGGAAGTCTATGAAATTATGAGACACATAGATAGGGTTGACAGTCAGAATCTTTTTCCCGGATTTGAAATACCTAGGGGTATTTAAGGCAAGAGGGGGAAAGTTCAAAGGAGATGTGAGGGGCAAGTTTTTTTTTTAACGCAGAGAGTCTTAGGTTTCTGGAACACGCTGCTAATATATAAATATAATTCTTATCATCTAACTGTTGAAATTGTCTGGTTTGTATTGTTTTGGCTCAAGGTTATTGATTTTTTTTAATGATGTTTGGTTGCTCAGCTGTTTGTAGAAAAGGATTTTCTGGTCATTTATATTTCCACTGCTTCAGGCAGTAAAGTGAATTGTGCACTGCTATAGAATCTGAATGATTTTACATCAAGTAAAGGCATCACAGTCTACAATAGGTGGGCATGACCCTTTTGGCCTGACAACATTGAGGGTGCAGATCATTCCGCCGTTACGGAGATCCCAGTGGAGACAGGGAAGTGCAGAACAATCTGTGAAGTTGTGTTCAGAAGACCATGCAATGAATTTAGACAATTAGGTGATTGATCAATAGCTCTGGAAAAGACGCCACTGCCATTTTGTGGGTCAGTCTCATTGAAATGGGGCTGGGGTGGATGCAGAGTGCCAAAAGTACATGGGTTAAAATGTGGCTTCCAACCACCCTGGCAACCATGAGGGGTGTGTGTGTGTGTGTGTGTGTGTGTGTGTGTGTTGCATAGATAGGGTCAAAACCAGAGTTGACATATTTAACACTAGGGGACATGCATTTAAGATGAGAGGGAGAAATTTCAAAGGAAATGCAGGGCGGGGGGAGGCAAGTCTTTAACTGAGAGTGGTAGGAGTTTGGAACACACTGCCAGGGATGATGGTGGAGGCAAAGATGATAAGGGCATTTAAGGGGCTTTTAGATAGGCACATGAGTAAGCAAGGAATAGAGGGATATATTCCATGGGCTGGCAGTAGGGATTAGTTAATTTGTTGTCACGTTCAGCATAACATTGTGGGCTGAAGGGCCTGTTCCTGTGCTGTACTGTTCTTTGCTGTATATTCTCAGGTTAACGTCTCTCCTGAAAGACATTTGCAACATTGCAGCATGCATTGCAGTGTCATATTGAAGCATCACATTAAATGACAAACTTTGGTTCTAGCACTGGGCCTGCAGCCCCCAAAACTCCTATCCAGCTGAGAGAAGCTGACCTTCTTTTCTCAACTTCATCACCACATGGAGTGTTCCCTTCCATTGCATGGCTACACTGGGAATGTATCTGTGGCAAGGACACCTTCAGAATTCTTTGTCCCTCTCTATTGCTGCACTATGTGACTAAATCAATGAGGAATAATTGGCATGGACTGTAGGGTGCTACATCACCCTATGACTCCATAAGTGATGGCTGAAATATTAAGGAGTAGCAGAATGGATAATCAATGGGTGAGATGAAGTCCTAGCTCAATCCAAGAAAACGTTGTAAATTACTGTAAGTGGTTAAATAAACTGGAATAATCTCAACCAAAAAATTCCATCTCACCCACAGCACTCTGATACTGACTCAGAAGGTCATATACTATAGTCTTGGAGATCTGAATTGTTTAATTGGGGCCACATTTACTTGTTCAGGTTGCTGTAAAAGAGCACATTGTTCACATTCATGTTGAAGTCCTGGTTATCATCTCTAAGGCAAGCTCAATAAAATGGACTCACTGACTGCTCATGCCATTACAGTTTTGGAGCATTGCTGTGTTTGGGGGGGGTTGTCAAATTTGCCAACCTTTCAGAGGGTTTACTACTGGCTGTGAAGCACTTCAGCGCATCGTGTGAAAGGCATTAAGTTTGTGGTGGAAGTGCTCAGCCTCTTTTCCTGTGATCTGAGTGACTTGATCTGAAAGATTGAGATTACAGCAATACCCTGTTTTGCACACTTACCCTCAAAGCCGGTCAGGAATTCTCTTCGAGCCAAGTGATATCCCAAAGCGCTCACTGAACGGTCATGGCAGTCTGTGACTCTCAGATGTTTCTGCATGGACATCTTGCACCAGGTCTACAAAGAGACATGCAGCGAGCAACCAAGATGCTTGTGTATGCTTTTGGTTTGGATCCTAGACCGACCGCATCTTAACATTTCTGTTGCAGCTTAGTCTCGCAAGGGAAGTCTTTTTGAAGGTATTTCAACTGCTCAGCATGAGTTCAGATGCACAGAAACACTGGGTGTCCCTCTGAGGAACTTTAAATCATGCTGTGGGTCAGGCGGTGAGATAACTAACATCAGCGACCACGCAGCACACAAACTTAGCTACACAGTTTGAAAACTTCCTGCTCTGCAGCCATGGAAACAGCAAACGAAGTCAGGTGATTCAAAGTCAATAACATGGGCTCCACGCCAGCTCTTAAGTCCTTCATTTCTACTGTAGCCAGCCTTAAAAAAAAACAGAGAAAGGCAAGAACCCTTTTGCAAATTAAACCCCGAAATGGAGATCAGTGCAACACATTCATCACAGAATGTAATATAATTTCTCAGCTCTTAATCCTGATTCGCCAATGTTGCAAACTCTCATTCGCATATACAAGAATGATAATAAATTAGAGGGAGACATGTTTTTACTGAGTATTAGAATTAATCATTGTATGAAAAACGAGAATTTTAAATTCAAGGCGCTCTTATCCAAAAGGGAGCAGGCAGAAAAGTCCTCTTTAAGCTCTCAAAAGGTCACTTCAGATCTGCTCTGAATTAGAATTAACCTTTGTTGTCACACGTACTCAATGAGTGTAGTGAAAGGTTTACACATCGCCACTTACAGCGCCAACTTAGATACAAAAGTACTTAGGCACAGCTTCGCTAGTTACGAGATCTTAGGCAGTGGAGAAATAAAACCTCCAGCATTACAGGAATAAAAGTTCAGAGCAGCGGACCACCCTGACACCTCGTCCACACGGGGACCAGGTTCCAGACCGCTCTGGGATTACGCCACGCCGGGAGGCCCGACGGTTACCGTGCGACTCCGCCTCGAGGCTCCTACTGGAGGAGGCCGTTGCAGGCGGCTGCAAGGTCACCTCAGCATGTTGGGAGGCCCCCTAGGAGAAGAGGCTGTCATGCCACGCCGGGAGGCTGCAACGCCAGGCCAGAAGGCCCCTAAGTGAGGAGGCCACTGCGCCAGGCCTGGCGGTTGCCACGGGAGGCCCCTGGCCCGGGTCAGGAGTTGTTGCTGGAGACTGGGAGTTGTCAGAGGCCATGAGAGGGGAAGGAGAAGAAAAAGGCACCAAGAGGAAGAAATAGAGAAGGAAAAGACTAACGGGCGGAGCAGACGAGGTTTGTCTGGAACATCCTGCTCTGCTGCCATCTTGACTCCATACGAGCTCCTAAGCTTAGTTTCAAGCTAAGATAAAATGGGAAAGCAAGGTCCCTGGTTCAATCAGAGCAAATTATAATCAGAATCGCATTCATCCAGCAAATAATCAGGATTTAATTTAATCCCATCTTCAGTCCAGGTTTCCAAATCGCAAGATTCTCAAAGCAGGTATTTCAGTCAAGGTTGCAAATGGAATTCTCCTTCCCTCCCCTACACCAATACCATGCTCACTGACACCCAGCCCCTCCCCAAATAAACCCATTCCTTTGCAAGTACCCTTGACACATTTATGGAATTCTTTCAACAGCGATAAGGCTATAGTTTCAAACATTTAAATAATCATCATGAAGGAATACTGTGTAAGCTACCACTCTTGGAAATCCCTGCAAAAATTGAATATGTGAAAAGGGGAGCCAAAGATTGGGAGAGGGCAAAATAAAAAAAAAGCCACAAGAAGGGTCTAGGCCCGAAACGTCAGCCTCTCTGCTCCTATGATGCTGCTTGGCCTGCTGTGTTCATCCAGCCCTGCACCTTGTTGTCTCACAAGTAATCAGGCTGATTTTCCATGTCTATGAGAACTAAATAATTATTGTGGTCAAAGTGTATTCCTATAGAAGCATTTCTCACTTTTGAGTACTGACCTGCTTCTTAGCTTTTCTTGAGGCATTGTTTAATCTCTGCTTTTTACTTCCAATGGTTTATTCTAACTTCATTTTCTAGCAATATATCGTAATCACTGTAAGCCTGGGAGCATTACATGAGCTAACAAGGTGTAGAGCTGGATGAACAC
>NC_063343.1:7103738-7110795 GCF_021869965.1 Rhincodon typus
TTAGGTGAATTGGTACAAGGATGACATACCTATCACATATAGACAGGATGGTTAAAAAGGCATTTAGCACGCTTGCCTTTGCTCAGTCCTTGGGAAGTCATGTTGAGATTGTACAGGACATTGGTGAAGCCTCTTCTGGAATACTGCGTCCAGTTCCATTTGCCCAGCTACAGGAAGGATATTATTAAGCTAGAGAGGGTTCAGAAGAGATTTACCGGGATGTGTGGAAATTTTGAGTTATAAAGGAAGGCTGGATAGGCTGGGACTTTTTCACTGGAGTGTAGGGGGTTGAGAAGCAACCTGATAGATGTTTATAAAATAATGAGTGGTATAGATAGATTTTAAAAAAGATATGAGAGGCAATTTTGTTACACAGAGTGTGGTTCATGTGTGGAATGAACTTCCTGAGGAAGTGGTGGATGCGGGTATAATTACAACATTTAAAAGACATTTAGATAAGTACATGAATAGGAAAGGTTTGGAGGGATATGGGCCAGGAGCAGGCAGGTGAGACCAGTTTAGTTCAAGATTATGTGCGGCATGACTGGTTGGACTGAAGAGTTTATTTCCGTGCTGTATGACTATACGACACATTATTTGACTCTTAATTCCAGATTATTTTTCTTTTATTGAAGACAAATTCCACATCTGCCATGGCAGGATTTGAACCTGGGTCTCAAGATCATTACTTCTGTCTCTGGATTAAGAATAGAATCCCTACAGAATGGAAACAGGCCATTCAGCCCAACAAGTCCACACCAACTCTCACAGACAGCATCCCACTAAGACTCATGTAACCCTGCATTTGCAATGGCTAAGTCACATAACTGACACATCCCTGATCACTCTGAGCAATTTAGCATGGCCAATTCACTTAACCTGCACATCTTTGGACTGTGGGAGGAAACCGGAGCACCCGGAGGAAACCCACGCAGACACGGGGAGAAAGTGCAAACTCCACACAGTCACCTGAGGGTGGGATTGGACCTGGGTCCCTGGCGCTGTGAGGCAACAGTGCTAACCACTGAGCTGCCCCTTAAGAAGCTGGAATGACCAGATAATGAGTTGAAGTGTAGTTACATAAGAAGTGAAATTCCCTCTGCACTTCCCACCAACCTGCCTTGATTCCAAATCACTAATGTGGCCCTTACTGAACCAGAATGACATTGTCCCTTTCCAGTACGTTCTGTTGTAAGTTGGAAAAAATAGCTGTTTGACAGATATTATGTTCCAGTGAAATTCTGGCAGCAAGCCTCATGCACATTCAGTCAAGATTCACCAGGAGTGATCTTATGAAAGTGCAAAATTGAGGGACAGAAAGAAGCTTATTGATCTATTTAATCTGCCCCATTTTCCTAATGTTCGGCACTTCAAAACTAGTCATAAGAACAAAGAACAAAGAAAATTACAGCACAGGAACAGGCCCTTCGGCCCTCCAAGCCTGCGTCGATCCAGATCCTCTATCTAAACCTGTCACCTATTTTCCAAGGATCTGTATCCCTCTGCTCCCTGCCCATTCATGTATCTGTCTAGATACATCTTAAATGACGCTATCGTGCCTGCCTCTACCACCTCCGCTGGCAACGCCTTCCAGGCACCCACCACCCTCTGTGTAAAGAATTTTCCACGCATATCTCCCTTAAACTTTTCTCCTCTCACCTTGAAATCGTGATCCCTAGTAATTGAATCCCCCACTCTGGGAAAAAGCTTCTTGCTATCCACCCTGTCTATACCTCTCATGATTTTGTAGACCTCAATCAGGTTCCCCCTCAACCTCCGTCTTTCTAATGTAAATAATCCTAATCTACTCAACCTCTCTTCATAGCTAGCACCCTCCATACCAGGCAACATCCTGGTGAACCTCCTCTGCACCCTCTCCAAAGTATTCCAAATGTGGTCGAACCAAAGTCCGATACAACTGTAACATGACCTGCCAACTCTTGTGCTCAATACCCCGTCTGATGAATGAAAGCATGCCGTATGCCTTCTTGACCACTCTATTGACCTGCGTTGCCACCTTCAGGGTACAATGGACCTGAACACCCAGATCTCTCTGTGCATCAATTTTCCCCAGGGCTTTTCCATTTACCATATAGTTCACTCTTGAATTGGCTCTTCCAAAATGCATCACCTCGCATTTGCCTGGATTGAACTCCATCTGCCATTTCTCCACCCAACTCTCCAATCTATCTATATTCTGCTGCATTCTCCAACAGTCCCCTTCACTATCTGCTAATCCACCAATCTTAGTGTCGTCTGCAAACTTGCTAATCAGACCATCTAGACCTTCCTCCAGATCATCTCTCAAGACCCTTCCTGCAGTTGTATAATATACCATAAGATACAAATAATAGGCAATAATCCAGAAGCAAAAAAAGGAAAAAATATCTTTACAACTGCCACAGTCAATCAGAGCCAGTTCTGGAGAGCATGTGGACTAAGTGTTAGCTCAAAAGCCATTTGGTTTGGTACAGTCTCTGCCCCAGGTGAATACAGGCCTGACTCCTTCTCAAAGGCATGCACACTGACAGCACACATTAACTGGCTTTGCCTGTGATGGACCCTTGCTTCAGTAGCTCAAAGGAGGAGTGGCTAGTTGGCAAGATTGAGATTGGCTCACATTCCAGGAGATTATATCTGCCTACCCTCCTTCGATCTCATACCATGCTTTGAAACCTGGCATTTTTTTCTCTGACAGAGGACTATGCAATTCAAGGAACTTCCACAAAAACTTGGCCAGCATCTTCAGCTGCCTTCATGCCAGAGAAAGGCTGGAAAACAGAAAATTTGTGGCGACAAGTTGGAGGTGAGTGAACATTAAGTTCCACCGTTCAGGAAATTACATAGTTTTCAGTTCTACATGCCTAACTTTCTCAGCCGGATGACCCTGATTCAAATCCTGAAAAGTAACCTTTAAATTTCCTGATCCTATACAATGCACATCTGGCTATATGGACAGTTTTGAATTACTTATACTTGTATCTCTTCAGTAGATATAGCTCAACGTGCATTTGGACCTCTATCCATGAGGAAAAGTGCTGTTTATGACAATGGAGAATGTTTTCCAGATTAGAGTTTGCCTGATGAGAAAATGTTAATGGCAAACTTATATCCTCTCAATCATAAAGCAGTATGTTCCCTACATTCCATGAGTGGTACTCCAGCTAGAAACCAGCTTGGACTTGCCTGATGAGGCCCCAATGTTGGAATGGTCCAGGCAACATGTCACCATATTTAGAGAACTCTTGACATTCTTTAAGCAGGATCTACACAGAGTTCTCTACAACTATAACACAATACAATAATCTATATTTGTTCATGGCAAGAGACTTTTCTATTTATCTCAGGGAAGCGATTTCCCTCCATGTCACTGGACAAAAGACAGTCCGCCTATCCTGATTCAACCAAATGAAATGCTGCTGCACTCCCTCAATGGCATATCTTTTCTTAGGCATAGAGGCAAAACTGCATGTGACAGTACAAGTGTGGTCTCACCAAGGCCCTCTAGGACTACGGTAAAACACCCTTACTTCTGAACAGAAATCCTGTTGCAATGAAGGCCAATATATTATTGCTGTACCTTCTTGTCTACTTCATTGACCGTGTACAAAGACTCCCAGATACCTTCGCACATCTACACTTCCTGATATATCAGTAATTAGACAATACTGTTCCTTCCTGTTTTTCACACAGAAGTGTATAACGTTATATTTAGGCACATTGTACTGCATCTGCCACATGTTTGGCTACTCTCAACATGTCTAAATCACTTTGCATCCTCCTCACAACTCGCAATCCTACCCAGTTTTGTGTCATTAGCAAACTTGGAAATGTTGCCTTTAGTTTTCTCATTCAGGTTTTATATATATAGTGAATAGCTGGGGCCCAAGCATTGATCCTTGTGATATCCCACTAGTCACTGATCAATTTATTCCCACTTTCTGTTTCCAGTCTGTCAATCAAGTCTTGATCCTTGCCAATATGTTAACCCTATCCCCTTTAATTTTAACTTTGCTGATTAAGCTCTTAAGAGGGACCTTACTAAAAGACTGTGACAATCCAACTGCACCACATCAGTTAGTTCTATTAGTTATGTCCTCAAAAAAAGCTCCAGTCGATTTGTTAAGCCTGTTTTGCCTTTCATAAGCCTATGCTAGCTAGGTCCAATTCTGTTATTACCTTCCAAATATTCTGATGTCCCAGCTTTGATAGTATTTTCTCGATCATTTTCCATACTATTGATGTTAGGCTAACTGGTCTATAATTCACTGATTTTCTTTTGCTTCCTCCCTTTTCAAATGGTGGGAAGGAGAGTATGCACTGAAGGACCCAGGTCTTGGGTGAATGAAGGCGGGATAGTTGGCTATCAGCTGACACTCTCTTCAATGAGTAACTGGATTCCTTTGAATAAGAAACAGCCCTCACAAGCCACAAGTGTTTCTGACTCCCTATGTGGTTACTTCCTCATCTACTACTGGTTCAGTACCAGTGTTGGTGGAACAAGGTCTTTACAGAGACTGTATCTGGAGTATTGTGCACAGTTTTTGCCCCTTTATTTGAGGAAAGATGTAGTGGCATTGGATGAAGTTCACAGGAGGTTCACTAGACTGATCCCAGACATGACAGATTTGTCCTATGAAGAGAAATTAAATAGTTTAGGCCTGTACTCCCTGGAATTTAGAAGAATGAGGGGAGATCAAATTGAGGTAGTCGAGATGATAAAAGGTACGGATAAAATAGACATGGAGCGGCTGCTTCCTCTTGTGGAGCATTCTAGAACGAGGGGTCATAGTCTTAGGATAAGGGGTAGCAAAAGAGGAGAATCTACTTCTCCCATAGGGTTGTGAATCTGTGGAACTCATTACCCCAAAGTACAGTGGATGCAGGGACAGTGAGTAAATTTAAGGAGGAGTCAGACAGATTTTTAATTGGTAATGGGTTGAAGGGTTATGGGGAGAAGGCAGGAAAATGGGTATGAGGATTATATCAGCCATGATCAAATGGTGGAGCAGACTTTGATGGGCCGAATGGCCTAATTCTGCACCTTTATCTTATGAACTTATGAAGATGGGCAGCAGTTGCTGACTTAAGGACCCTGATTGAGAGTGGGGTGGGAAAGCTGGTCATCCGCCTTTCTGCCCCAGGCCTAAATCGGTAAAAGATAAGAAGACGGTGGAGTCCCAACTTCCAAACTTGCCTCAGGGGAGGGCATTAAATTCTTCCCCACATTTCAGGGATAGTAAAATCCTTCAATCACAACACAGTCAGAACCCACATGAATGAATGCAGTTACACCTCATGTTAGAGCATTTTGGGTTGAGCTGCAAAGGAGGTTAAAAAACCCATTTACTTACCTCTTAACTTCCTCTCACTTCCAGACCATACCCTTGTAGTTGGTGTAGAACCCAGCAGGCTGTGAAAGTCAATCTGCCTTCATGAAGATTGAAAAACAAACTTCATACCTGAGCCCAGAACACTTGATTCTCTCCTCCTTAAAGAGGTGACGAAGATGATTGATGATGGAAAAGTGGTTGATGTTGTCTACATGGACTTCAGTAAAGCTTTTGACAATTTCCCTCATGGTGGACTGGTACAAAAGATGAAGTCACATGGTCTCAGGGGTGAGCTGGCAAGATGGATACAGAACTGACTTAGTCATAGGAGATAGAGGGTAGCTATGGAAGGAATGTTTTCAGAATGGAGGGAAGTGACTAGTGGTGTTCCACAGGGATCAGTGCAGGGACCTCTGCTGTTCATGATCTACATAAATGATTTGGAGGAAATGTAGTTGGTCTAATTAGTAAGTTTGTGGACAATAGAAAGATTGGCAGAGTCGCGGAGAGTGAGGAGGATTGTCAGGTGTTTCAGCAGGATATAGATCAGTTGGAGACATTGGCAGAAAATGGCAGATGGAATTTAATCCAGACAAATGTGTGGTGATGCATTTTGGAATGTCAAGTACAGGTGGAAATTATACAGTGAATGGCAGAACCCTCAGGAATATTGATATGCAGAAGGATCGGGGTGTGCATGTCCACAGATCACTGAAGGTGGCAGCGCAGGTAGATAAGGTAGTTAAAAAAGGCCTATGGCATGCCTTTCATCATTGGAAGGGGATTTGAGTATAAGGCAAGGCAAGTTATTCTGCAGCTTTAAGGAACTTTAGGTAGGCCACACTTGGAATATAGCATACAGTTCTGGTTACCACACCACCAGAAGGATGTGGATGCTTTGGAGAGAGTACAGAAAAGGGTTACCAGGATGTTGCCTAGTATGGGGGATTTTAGCGATGGAGAAAGGTGGATAGACTGCATCTGTTTTCACTGAATGCAGGAGGTTGAGGGACGATCTAGTAGAAGATTACAATATTGTGAATGGCATGGATACAGTGGAAAGTATGAGGCTTTTTACCAGGGTGGAGGGGTCAGTTACTAGGGGACACAGGCTCAAGGTGCGAGGTTGGCAGGGGAGAGAAGTTTAAAAGAGATGCGTGAGGCACGTTTTTCACACCAAGGGTGGTGAATGACTGGAATGCGCTGCCAGAGGAGGTGGTGGAAGCAGACAAAATAGCAGCATGCAAGAAGCACCTAAACTAATACATGAACAGGAAGGGAATAGAGGGATACGGATGCTGTAAGCGAAGACAGTTTTAGTATGGAAAGGCAAAATGTGTCAGTGCAGGTTCGGAGGGACGAAGGGCCTGTTCCTGTGCTGTATTGTTCCTTATTCTTGTTCTTAATATAAGTGGGCAGCTGCTGGGGTCTGGTCCCTCCCGTTCCTTTGTGTAAATGGTCAAGGGTGGAATTACATTTCTTTCCTGGTATCACTTCCATCTGTCGGGATAAGGATCAAGAACATGACAAACCTCAGGGGATCTGTCTCCCACGGCAACTCTCTCGTAATGTCCACCTATTCTCTCCTCTATCCATCTTCTATCCGCCTCCCCCCTCTCCCTATTTATTTCAGAACCCCCTTCCCCTCCCCCATTTCTGATGAAGGCTCTAGGCCCGAAACGTCAGCCTTTCTGCTCCTATGATGCTGCTTGGCCTGCTGTGTT
>NC_063343.1:7110805-7124466 GCF_021869965.1 Rhincodon typus
GCCTTTCTGCTCCTATGATGCTGCTTGGCCTGCTGTGTTCATCCAGCCCTGCACCTTGTTGTCTCTCATTCAATACTTGGTGCCTCTTTTCTGGAAGAAAGGAGAACTGTCAGTCACGCAAGAACATGCGCACACACACACACTCCACTGTGATTTTGTGATTCCACATAACATTCCCAACACAGGTTAGGCAACAAATATAACATTGCTATCATTACCCACATTCAGAAGACAAAGTTAAAATAAATACCATTGTTCTTTTTGTTCTGATATTTGGCATGAGAATGAATTCTGGAGGGACGCAAATGATACAGGTTTTACTAAAGTTAAAATTGGCCTCAGAAACATGCAACATCTTTCCTCTCTCTTAGCTTTCTTTCTCTCCTACAACTATTGACTTTCTGAAAAACAACCACCAAACCACAGCTTCCACGTCTTCTACCCTATAGTTTTAAATTATGACAGGGCAGCCCTATGGTTTGGTAAGAACAAAATCTTTAGCTTTGGTATGCAATGAGTCTTTTTTCTCCCCTTGATCCATATATAATGAGGAGAGCATTGAGTTATTTCAAAATGCATTGGTACTTATAAAGGCAAGTACAGCAGATATTTAATGCATTGCAATGTCCTATAAATCTTTCAAGAGATCACAGGAACCGAGGAATGTTGGAATAGGGCTTGGCCAGTTGGTCTCTTGATCCTGCTCTGCTTTTAAAGGAAATAAAGACTGATCTGTTATCTAACTCAATATACCTGCCTTTATCCCATATCAGAAATCACACGCCACCAGGTTATAGTCCAACAGGTTTATTTGAAATCATAAGTCTTTGGAGTATTGCTCTTTACTTCACCTGACGAAGGAGCAGCGCTCCAAAAGCTTGTGATTTCAAAGAAACCTTTTGGACTGTAATCTGGTGTCGTGTTATTTCTGATGTTGTCCACCCCAATCCAACACCGGCACCTCCACATCGTTTATCCCACATCAGCACCTCTACTCTGCTGATATTCTCTGTAAGATCTGTATTCATTTATTGCCCTTCAAGTGAGTCTGTCTGGTTCATCTCCTCATTCCCTGTGGAATACCTCCCTCAGTCATGCAGTTCCACACCAGCAACAAGACTGTCCCAATCATGGCCTTCCCTCCTAAATTCAGAACCTCAGAACGTGCTCTTTGTCCTTTAACATTAATATTCGGTATGCTTCATGCTTAGACACTCATCCCCAGCCCATTGCTACATCATCTACAGACAGATGTATTGTCCTTTCAAGAGGTTAGCTTTACATTGGCTGGTCTTTCATGGTCCCCTGCCTAAACATGTAGGCACACAACAGCATGCTTACGTTAATGCAGCCTACAAACATGATGAAGAGCAGGCAGCATGGTGTTTGCAAACTATTTATGCATCACTATCTCCCTACTGGTTTTTACGGTTTATCTCTTCACCTGCATTTCTTTGCTGTGGGATCTTTACTATCCATAGGAATAGGCAGACGGTGCCTGTAGACCAGATAATCTGTGCAATTCTTGGGACAACACTTGAAATCCACATCTTCTGACTCTCATGTAAGTATTACCCACTGAAGCCACTTTGACAATGGTCTCCATCTTTGGATCTCCTTACTGTATGTGAGAATGGATTATTGTCCTGACTCTTCAACCTGTTGACATGCTTATTCATTCATGAAGTCTCCCTACTCTGTCTATAGATAGACAACAGTACGACTCAGGCATCACATCCGTGTTCGAAATTCTGCATCCCCCTGTCTCAGACTGGTAAAACTGATCAAGCTGATTCCTGTGCCAGTCATTCCATTCCCTGATTTATAAGTTCTCTTGCAAGGGTAACTTCACGTGTGCATTCCCCTTTCAAGTAGGTGAGGAGGACAAAAATGCAGCAATGTTCTTCCTTATATGTGCAATCAGGGCTGGGTTGTTACTGGGACCTGACTACAATACTAATTGAAGGTCTAAGACTGCTGGTACCCAGCCCTGTCAGCAGGGTGATAGCAGGCAAAAAGATCCCAATTGAGTAAATGTTCTGTTTTAGGTATCCTTGTGAGTGAGGAGCTTTGGACCTCACTTTCCAAGAGCTAGCCCTGGATTGGAGTCAAACTGACCCATTCCTCAGATTGTAGCCAGGTAAACCTATCTCTACTTTTACCTGAGGACATCCCAGGTATGTTCCCACATCTAGGATGTGCTCATGTTTGGTTTATTCTTCCAGCAGATCACTGACATCTCCAGCACTTGTTGACCAGCCTTAACTGCCCTTGGACTAAGTTACCAAGGGCAACTAAGAATCGACCACATTAGTGCAGGGCCAAAGTGATATGTAGTACAGACCAGAAATGGACTGCTGATTTCCTTTGCTAAATCAGATGGGTTTTGACAACAGTTGGTTATTGTGCTCACCATTTCTGACATGAGTTTCATAATGCAAACTTAAATTCCGTTTCCCATATAAGGATTTGACCATATGTTCCTAACACATCGCTCATCCAGAGACAATGCTATGTCATAGTCGTCCCTCTGCCATTCATCACACTCTTCCCTCAGCCATGTTCTTGCTCCCAACCACCAGCCAGGTAGTGGATGTAGCTGTGTTTGACCAGGAATCAGAGAAAATGTCTTTCAACAGTAACCCAATAGGCAGGACACACTGACTTCTGTGTTCAAACTCTATTGTACTGGCTGCTTTCTCTGGGGCCACGTCCATTCTACCCAACCCATCAATCCCAACCTGCTTCCATGAGAATGAGATCCAAATAATCCATGAGAAGTTTTGTATGTATCATAATCAGGTAGAAAGTTAAAGCTATTGAGGTTGTGCGAGCATCCATCCTCTTTAAGTAAAGCAAAGTAAGTGTGGTTCTTAGGGCTGAGATCACCACTTCCTCCTGTGGTCTGTTGCTATGACAGTCCTTCCTGAGGAAGAGTGACAACAGTAATCCGGATACAGAGGAATCGTTAGAGAAGTCTACCGGTCGTAGATCCCATCCGTCTTTCCAACAACTCTCTGTTGAAACTATCAAATATTTTGTAGATGAAAGACATGGCAGGAAAAACAAAGCTTGCCCTTAATGGAAAGATGGTGAGTACCACTTATGACGTGTGGCCTGGTTCACACTTTGTTTTTGAAGTTAGAGAATTTGCTGAACTATTTGTTCTGTCAGTTACATATTTTGACAGAATGTGTGTGACTCTCAGAGATCTATATCTGTGTTCACCTTACAGTAATATGGGCGTTAGCTTTCTTCTGTTAATTCACACATAGATGGCACATTTCTCAACGGTGGCATCAAAGTCAAATAAATTAAAATGCCTCTGTGTTGACTGCAAAGCTGTTTATAATTGAACTGTTCTGTTTTTGGGAGAAAGGTTTTGACAAGATTATAACCTGTTGATGATTACCACAGATCTCAAGACTATGGGTTGTAATCTTGCAGTGAAATTTTGGTAATGGTCTGATAGCAGACTCTTACGTAATTCTTTTTCATGTTACTTGAGCAATGCACTAACATCGAACAGAAAGACTTAGTTATCGGTGTGAGGACCAAATTCCTTTTAAGGAGAAAGATTGTAGAGAGTATTCTGTCCTGGCAAACAATTGTTCATTTGTTACTACTGAAATTGTCCCGTGACATGCTAAAAACACAATATAATTGAGTTTAATTGGATGCTCCTACTAACGCTGCACTGCTTGCTTATCCAGAAAAGCTTACTTTTGCATGCCACATCTGTATTGGTTGGGAGAGTGCTGAACCTTAGTGCAGGAATTGAAGGCTTAGGATCTACTTTCTGCTACTTGTGATGTGTTGTGTCATACACTCATTGCAGAATCACTGTGGGAAGTATTTCTGCAATATTGTTCAATGATGTACAGACAAATTTAATTTACAGGCATAGAGTCATAGAGCTGTATAGCGCGGAAACAGACCCTTCAGTTGAACTGGTCCATGCTGACCAGATATTCTAAATTAATCTAGTCCCAATTCCCAGCACTTGGCCCTTGTCCCTCTAAACCCTTCCTATTCATGTACCCATACAGCTGCCTTTTAAATGTTGTAACTGTACCAGCCTCCACCATTTCCTCTGGCAGCTCCTTCCATACTCGCATCACCATCTGCATGAAAAAGGTGCCCCTTAGGTCCCTTTTAAATCTTTCCCCTCTCATCTTAAACTTATGCCCTCTAGTTTTGGACTCCGCCCACCCTAGGAAAAGACCTTGGCTATTCACACTATCCATGATTTTATAAACCTCCGATGCTACAGGGAGACTTTTATAAGCTTCAGCTGCTACAGGGATAATAGCCCCAGCCTATTCAGCTTCTCCCTATTGCTCAAACCCTCCAACCCTGGCAACATCCTTGTAAATCTTTTCTGAACTATTTCAAGTTTCACAATATCTTTCCGACAGGAGGGAGACCAGAATTTCACACAGTAATCCAAAAGTGGCCGAACCAATGTCCTGTATAGCCACAACATGACCTCCCAGCTCCTGTACTCGATGCACTGACCAATGAAGGCAAGGATGCCAAATGCCTTCTTTCACTATTCTGTCTATCTGGGACTCCACTTTCAAGGAGCTATGAACCTGCAATCCAAGGTCTCTTTGTTGAGCAACACTCCCCAGGACCTTACTATTAAGTGTATAAGATTTGCCTGATTTGCCTTTCCAAGATGCAGCACCTCACATATATCTAAATTAAACTCCAACTGCCACTCCCCTGCCATTAGCCCGTCTGATCAAGATGCCATTGTACTCTGAGGTAACCTTCCTTGTTGTCCACTACATCTCCAATTTTGGTATCATCTGCAAATTTACTAACCATACCTCCTACGTTCACGTCCGAATCGTTTATCTAGATTATAAAAAGTATGTGAAAATATTGTGTATCTGCCCTAAGATCTGTAGCAATTATTTTTACACCTTTATTCCTTTAGGTCAAACAATTTGGGGTGGCACGGTGGCTCAGTGGTTAGCACTGATGCCTCACAGCACCAGGGACCCAGGTTCAATTCCAGCCTCAGGTGACTGTCTGTGTGGAGTTTGCGTACTCTCCCTGTGTCTGCACAAATTTCCTCCAGGTGGTTCAGTTTCCTCCCACAGTCCAAAGATGTGCAGGGTAGGTAGATTGGCCATGCTAAATTGCCCATAGTGTGCAGGAATGTTTAGATTAGGTGGATTAGACATTGGGAATGGGTCTTGATGGGATGCTCTTAGGTGTGGACATGTTGGGCTGAATGGCCTGTTTCCACACTGTCAGGACTCTATGAAAATTTCTAGTGATAGAAGGTGTTCCTGCTCCTCTGTTTTCATACTTACCAAAGGATTAACGTAGGTCTTTTCAAAGTGAGAGTCAAGATTTCAAGCAGGGTCACAAGCAGCAAAGGCAAACTTCCCCCCACAAAAGTGCATAAAGCTTTATCGTCTAGTCCAGAGTTATGGGAATTTTCAAGCCTCAATGTGGGATCACATTAGGAAAAAGTTTGGGAAGTAGTAGATTAAAGTTTTTTAAAATGGGACATGGAATGTGGCATGATCAACGTCCATTCAAGAGATGGAGCTGTGAGAGGGTGCAGTGCATTCAGAAAGCTGTCAGTCGTTTATACACCTCCTTAACCCTTTCAACAGGATGTGGTCGGAGCTTCTGAATGAAGAGCCTCAGATATGTTTGATGCCCGTGACAAGATCAAGTCACTAAGAAAGTGTACAATTTACCTCCAGCAGCGGAAATATTTTCTCTGTTCCATCCTGTCGTTTTAAAGACCTTGACATGATTCACCCACAGCCTTGTAAACCCAAAGGAAAACAAGTCAAATTTATGCAGCATGTTCTTGTAATTTGTGAGAATGTTCCCAGGGCTGAGTACTAAAGAGAGACTTGAAAAGTTAGGGCTGACAAGTTTAAGGGGCGTGCTGTTTGAGATGTTCAGAATTCCATTCAGGTTCCAATAGTACACAGGTTCGTAAATTCTCTTAATTGCCGGAAAGAAACAACAAAACATTTACAATTAAAAGAGAATTTTCAGTGACTGAAATGTCAGCAACTTCTCTATGCCGACATACAACGAAAGCTGCGGGACCAGGCCATTTGGCCCATTGAAGCTAATACTTTGCCATTTGTGGCTGATCCGATTATAACCTCAGTTCTGCATTCCCCCTACGCCTGCAAATCTTTCGTCCCCTTGCTTCTTTTCGGGAAGAGAATTCCAAAACTCCACAACCAGCTACAGGAAAAACAATTGTTTTTAAACAGTGACCCCTAGTTCAGCTGAAACAAGTTTTGTGTTGAATTGAAAACAACAAATGCCCGGCAGCATCCATGGAGAGAGAGCAAGCTAACGTTTCGAGTCCAGATGACTCTTCATCAGAATTGGCATGAAGTGTGGAGGGAGCAGCATTTATGCAATTGTGGGTGAGGTGGGGGTTTGGAGCGCGAGGGCAGAAAGGATAGTTCAGATTAAGTCGCACCCCAGTGGGAATGTCTGTTCTTTTCAGTCTGGCAGTTAGACACGCCATTGCTCTACCATTCTCACATTCCGATCACTTAATCTGACCTATCAATATCCTTTCTCCCCCAGCAGTCCAAACCCTCCCCCATGATAACATAAATGCTCTCCCCTCCACACTTCAAGTCAGTTCTGATGAAGAGTCATCTAGACTCGAAACGTTAGCTTGCTTTCTCTTCATGGATATTGTCTGACTCGCTGTGATTTCCAGCATTTTTTGTTTTCTGTACAGATTCCAGCATCTGCAGTAATTTGCTCCTACTTTGAGTTGAATTGGTTAGCTCAAAGTAATATTCCTTTGATATGCAATGCTTGTAATTACAAGATATTTATTTGCTGTCTCTCGCAAGCAAATCACAGTGACACCAAAATCTCTGCTATGAGTAACAGGGAATGTAATCATAATATTTTGGTCAGAGATCAATTTCACTGTTATTTCTCGAGCTATTGGTGAAACAAAGATACCTATTCGTATGGGTATGTTCTCCCTGCTTTATTGAGAAATGACAATATCACATGATGTCAGGTTGAGTTATAAGAACTAGGGTAGCACAGTGGCTTAGTGGTTAGCACTGCTACCTCACAATGCCAGGATCCTGGATTCGATTCCACCCATGGGCGACTGAGTGGAGTTTGCATGTTCTCCTCATGTCTGTGTGGGTGTCGTCTGGGTGCTCTGGCTTCTTCCCACAGTCCAAAGACGTGCAGGTTAGTTGGCTCGGCCATGTTAAATTGTCCATAGTGTGTGGGTTAGCCATGGGAAATGCAGGGTTATGTGGATGAGGGTTAGGGATGGGTCTGGGTGGGATGCTCTTCAGAGGATCAATGAGGATGCAATGGGCTGAATGGCCTGCTTCCACACTGTAGGAATTCTAGGAGCAGGAGTAGACAATTCAGCCTCTTGATCCTTATCCACCATTTGATATGATCATGGCTGGTCTCATCTCTCAACCTCAACTCCACTTTCCTGCCCTCTTTCTGTAACCTTTCAACCCATTACTAAACATCTATCTATCTCCTCCTTAAATGTGCTCAATGTCCCAGCATCCACCACATTCTGGTGTAGTGAATTCCACAGATTCCTGACCTTTTGAGAGAAGTAACTTCTCCTCATTCTCTGTTTTAAATCTACTAGCCCTTATCTCAAAATTATGACCCCTTATTCTATATTGCCCTACATGAGAAAACATCCTTTCTATGTCTATGTTGTATACTTGGCATCCTATACATGTCAATTATGTCTCCTTTCATTCTTCTAAACTCCAGAAAGTAGGCCTAAACTTCTCAATCTCTCTTTATAAGATAAACCACTCATCTCTAGAATCAATCTTGTGAACCTCCTCTGAACTGCTTGCAATGCAATTACATCCTTCATCAAGTAAAAGGATCAAAATTGTACTCAGTATTCCAGGTGTAGCCTCACTAACGCTTTGTACAGTTGCAGCTACGCTCCCTTACCTTAATACTCCATTAACAATGAATGCCAAAATTCCACTTGTCTTCCTTATTGCCTGCTTTATCTGAATGGTAGTTTTCTGAGATTCACTCATGAGGACACCCAGCTCCCATGCACTGAAGCCCTCTGAAATTTTGCTCTGTTCAAATAAAATATTCCCTTTCTATTCCTCTGACCAAAATGGATAACCTCACACTTATCCATGTTAAACTTCATCTGCCAAATATTGGCCTATCTGCCTAACCTATCCATATCTATTTGTAGATTTCTTATTTCCTCATTGTAACTTACTTTCCCATCTATTTTAGTGTTATCATGCTGCAGCTTGTGGAGAACAACAAAATATTTTCTAGTCATAGGAGGTTTGGTTGTGCTCTATGTAACTTGCCTGGCCTGTGGGGTTGTGTGTAATATCAATAAATGACATCAATGGTGAAATAACTCCATACAGGCTGGTATCTCATCACCAAGTCACCCTCTATTTACAGGTGGAGAGTCCTTGACACTGATCCAGGCTCCCTCAGAGCCAGCTCTCAGAGTGAACAGAACCTCTGACACAAAATTGGAAGTTGCTGGAAAAGCTCAGCAGGTTTGCCGGCATCTGTGGAGAGAAATCAGAATTAATGTTTTGGGTTGAGTCACTCAACCTGCAATGTTAACTCTGATTTCTCTCCACAGAGGCTGCCAGACCTGCTAAGTTTTTCCAGTAATTTCTATTTTTGCCTCTGATTTATAGCATCTAAGGTACTTTCAGTTTTTATTTAGAGCTCCTGATACACCTGTTTATATCTGTCAGCCAGGGCTTCCTGATTGGACCAGGTTAACAGTACCAATCAGGAAATGCATATTCTATGAGGTCTACCTGGCTGACCTTGTTACAATCACTACACATGGGGTTTGTCAGAATTCATCCTGATCTGATAAAGTGATTGCGAGTTCCCAAAGATTTCCAAATGGCTTTGGGAATTGGCAGCAACAAGTTTCAGATCAGGACTTTCCAGAGCTTGATTTTAACTGAATGGATTGTGAATGAGTTGAAACATGAATTGGATTTCACGTTGTGCGTTGTCAACTCTTTGCTGACATTTGACTGACTCATCTAAAAACTTAACCCATGTACGCCTGTGTTTCCTGTTGTAGGGCAATCAATGTACTGTTGAATGACAACAGCAGTGTTCTTCTGGCTAAGGTGTAATGAGCCATTCTGTTTCAAAAAGCCTAAATTGTCATTATCTAAATCATTACACCAAAAAGTATAAGTATAATTGCTCTGATGCAATGAGGCTTGCTGAAACATGTTAGAATTTACTGTGGTCTATGTGTGATTTTAGTCCCACAGTAGCTCAGTGAGTGGAAGAGAACTAGCTGGACTTCCTAGTTCAACTAAATGTGGTTGTAAATTCCAATGAGGCAATTGTTTTCTGCTTTGGCTGAGTGCACGAACCGCATTATCGAAAACAAGAGTGATTAAACTCAAAACAAACCCCGGCTTTTTGCTGTTTTTCTTCTTTTATACTTAGTTTGGGAAATGACCCTCCATATTCAAAATACAAAGGGGAACCCCGAATATAAAAAAATTCCATCACAAGAATGTAATGCTCAAGATAGTCTGCATCTCCTACTCTTTGTAATCTGGGTGGGTGAGTGGGCACATCTGACCTTTTAGCATTGGCTTCTAGTCTTTGTCTCATTCAGTGCTTTGGAAAATTTCTGCAATCTGACTTATGAGACTGTAACTTCGAGCTACTGTTATGACACATCACCACACCATGTGAAGGGCAAAACCAAATGGCTGATTTTATGAATGTATTTATGTCTGTGTACATAGTCATAACAATGTTTTAGTATGTTTGTGTGTGTGTGTGTGCGTGTGTGTGTGTGCGCGCGCGCGCGCATGTGCATGTGTATGTGTGTATCTATATTGTTGTTTCTGTGCTGGTGTGTGTGTGTGCACATGTGCATGTGTGTGTATACATGTGTGTGTGTATCTATATTGCTTCCGTGCTTGTGTGTGTGTGTGTGTGTGTGTGCATGTGTGTACATGCATGTGTGTGTTTATCTATGTTGTTGTTTCTATGCTTGTGTGTGCACATGTATGTGTGTGTGTACATATATGTGTGTGTGTGTCTGCATGTGTGCATGCATGTATGTGTGTGTGTGCCTGAATGTGTGTGTGTGTGTGTATATTGTTGTCTCTATGCTGGTCTGTGATACAATCTTTCTTGTGGCTAGTTGTCAGCAATTTTACATATTGTTTTGGAGAAAATGCAGTGCAACAACTTTACAGGTAGATCTATAAAGCTTTACCTCTGAAAAAAAAATGAGCAACTTCTTAATGATTGTGCATTGCTTTTATTCATTCAGGGAAAGTGGGCTTACGTATTCACTGTTCATCCTTAATTCCCCTTGACAAGGTGGCAGTGAGCAGCCTTCATAATAACTTGCTATCAGCTAAATATTTTCTGAGTATACTTTCAACTTACTGCCTAACTTGACACACTTACTGACTATAGCAGAGCAGAACTCAAACCTTCAAGAACAGGCAATAAATGTCATCATCAATAGGTCATCATCACTAGGCTATTGGACCCCTTAAGTCTGCTCTGCTACTCAATAAGGTCATGGCTGATCTGACATTGGCCTCAACTCCATTTACCGGCTTCTTAACCCTTGATTCTCATACAGTTTAAAAATACCTAACTATTTGAAACTTAAATATAGTCAATGACTCAGCCTCCATTGCTCTCCTGGATAGACAATTACGAAGATTCAAAACCCAGGTAGAAAAGAAATTTCTCTTCATTTCTATCGTAAGTGGGTGGTCCTTGCTCCAAAACTATGACCAAAAACTAGATTTTGCCATAGAAGAAACATCCTCTCTTCATCCACCCTTATTAATGCCCCTCAGAATTTCAAATGTTTCAGTCAGAACACCTCTCATTCTTCCAAACCCAGTTGAGTTTAGGTCAAACCTGCTCAACCCATTCTTATAAAGACACATTCTTCATTCCAGGAATCAATCCAGTTAATGTTCTTTGAACTATCTCTATTCCAAGCATATTCTCCCCAAATAAGGAGACCAGAACTGCCACTAACATCTGAAGAAGGAGCGGGGCTCTGAAAGTTTCTGTTTTCAAATAAACCTGTTGGACTATAATCTGACGTCGTGTGATTTCTGACCTTGTCCACCCCAGTCCAACACCAGCACCTCCACATCATCATCCTCTGTAACTGCAGCAAACTTCCTTAGTTTGATCTACCACCCTCTTTGTATTGAAGAATGACAATGTTTCATTTAACTTCCCAGTTACTTGCTTCAGCAGCATGTTAACTTTGCATTGTGGGGATGCTACTATGCAACAGTGTTAAATGATACATTATCGAATGCCTTTCAGTAATACAAATGCACTTGTGTCTACAGGTTGTCCTTAGTCCACCATGTTCCACCCCTAAAGAATTGTATTGAATTTGTCAAACGTAATTTCCCTTTCTAAGGCTAAATTGGCTTTGCCAGATTGCATTACGATTTTCTAAATGTTTTGCTACTAACAGGCTCCAGCAATTTTCCCAATGCCAAACGTTCAGCTGAATGGCATACCGTTTCCTGCTGCCTGTCTCCCTCTACACTTAAATAGGTTCATTGGAGTTGCAGTTGCCCAAAACCTAGAACTTTGTGGAAGATTACAATCAATGCATCCACTTTCTCCGCAGCCACTTCTTTTCACACCCTTGTTTGCAAAGTATTTAGTTCAGGGGACTTGTCAGCCTTCACAGAAACACAGAATCATTATGGTGTGGAAGCTGCACCAGCTCTCTGAGTATCTTAACCTAGTGTTAATCTCCTGCCTGTTTCTATATAAGTGTCATCCAATGCTCTCTTGAAAGCATCAACTGAACTTGCTCACACCACACTTCCAGGCAGTGTATTCCATAATCTAGCTACTCAATGTGTGGAAAGTTTCTCTCAAATCATATTTGCTTCTTTTCCTGTTATGGAACAGACCTAACCAACACCCCCAACCTCCCAAGTTCCCCAAAATATATTAAGAAGATAGCCTAGACCCTAACTTTTTCTTACTTTGAAGGTAAGTGAAAGGCATTGTGTTTCAGTCGCAATTTGATTGGTCAAACTACTCGATTTTAAACAAAATGCACTTTATTTTTACACTACACTTAGAACACAGACAAAATAAAAATAGAAGAAAAGAAGTTGCTCAACTGTAACTCTACTGAAATGCTTAACAAAATAATACATATATTAACTAACTGTTCCAACATCCTATAAACACACCCTGGGCAAAGGCAAATTCCATAAAACAGATTGTCTCACATGCAATTCTAGTAGCAGGAAGAGAAGCCCCAGCTTTTACCTGTAACAGGGAGAGGAATAAGGTCTTCCACATCCAGCTTCAGGATCCCAGCAACTGCAGAAAACTAAAACTAAAAATCCTGCTTCTGAGGGAACTTGACCCCACCCATTTAGGCTATTTCTATTGTGCCAGCAAAGAACAAGCTCTCACAAGTTGGTTGTTATGGGCTTTGAGCAGACCATTCAGCACCTCAGTCTCAACCTCTCTTCACAAAACAACAAAATACAGCTCTTAAAGTAAGAGTATCGCCACAATCAAAAACACAGCTCAGTTCTGATATAATGCGTGTTTCTTCAACGTGAATTGGTTTTAATGCGATCGAAGAATTATACAATACAATTTGTAAAACATGAACTTTCCCTTTCTGTATTGGTTATAACGCAATTCCATCCCCATGACTTTAAATGTCACAGTTATAGTGCCATTTTCTGACAACGCGAGATCGCACAAGAACAGGACAATTGTGTTCTATCAGAAATGACCGTGCTTGAAAAATGTTCTCTCTGGTTCTCAGTCTGTTTGTGAGGGATGATTTTGAAAACGACCATCAAATCTCCCCTGAGCTTTCTCCTCTCCAAGGGAAACAGTGTCAGCTTCTCTAAACTCTTCTCAAAACAGAGGTCATAGACTCAGAGTCATACAGCACGGAAACAGACTCTTTAGTCCAACCCAGTCTATGCCGAACATAATCCTGAATGAAACTAGTCCCACCTGCCTGCTCCTGGCCCACATCCCTCCAAATCTTTCCTATTCATGTACTTATCCAAATGTCTTTTAAATAGTGTAATTGTACCTACATCCACCACTTCCTCAGGAAGTTCCTTCCACACATGAACCACCCTCTGTGTAAAAAAATTGCCTCTCACATCTTTTTTAAATCTCTCTATCTATACATCTCATCATTTTATAAACATCTATCAGGTTGCTTCTCAACCCCCTATGCTCCAGTGAAAAAGTCCCAGCCCATCTAGGAACAAAAACGAAGTTGCTGGAAAAACTCAGCAGGTCTGGCAGCATCTGTGAAGGAGAAAACAGAATTAACGTTTTGGGTCCGGTGACCGGAACTCAGAACTGCCCATCCAGCCCATCTAGCCTTTCTTTATAAATCAAAACTTCCATACATCCTGGTAAATCTCTTCTGAATCCTCTCCAGCTTAATAATATCCTTCCTGTAACCAATATTCCAGGAGAGGCCTCACCAATGTCCTGTACGATCTCAACATGACTTCCCAAGGACTGAGCAAAGGCAAGCATGCTTAATGCCTTTTTAACCACCCTGTCTATATGTGATAGGTATGTCATCCTTGTACCAATTCACCTAA
>NC_063343.1:7124866-7158966 GCF_021869965.1 Rhincodon typus
TCAGTGCTCCCTGCTCCTGAAACCCTTCATTTAACATTGTCTCTCGATGTTCTTTGTTCCAAATAACACCATCTCACACTCGTCTGTATTGAAATTTTTCTGCTGCCCATTCGCCCATTCCACTAATGTGTCAATGTTCTTTTGAAATTCTACATTGACTTCCTCACAGTTTACAATTCTCCCGGGTTTTGTGTCATCTACAAACTTTGAAATAATCCCCTTGCACACTAAGATTTAGATTGGTTATAAACATATCAGGAAAAGCAAGGGTCCCAATACTGACCACCAGAGAACTCCACTGCAAACCTTCTTCCAGATCAAAAACTACCCATTAATATAATTCCTATCCCTTGGGACAATTTTGTATCCACATAGGTACTGTCCTTTTTATTCTGTAACCTATAAACTTTCACACAAATCTGCCTTTATTCTGTGTCAAATGTCTTTTGGAAGTCCGTGCACACTACATCAACAGCCTTCCCTTCCTAATCTCTTTCTATTACCTCTTTAAAAACCTCCAGCAAGTTAGTGAGACATGATTTTCCTCTAACAAATCCATGCTGTCTCTTTCAATAATTTTTCTCTGTGGGAGGTGATGGTGTAGTGGTATTATTGCTGGATTGTTAATCTGGAGACCCAGATAACATTCTGGGGACCTGGTTTCGAATCCTACCACTCCAGATTGTAGAATTTGAATTCGATACATATCTGGAATTAAGAGTCTAATGCTGACCATGAATCCACTGCTGATTGTCAGGAAAAACTCATCTGGTTCACTAATGTCCTCTAGGGAAGGAAACTGCCATCCTTACCTGGTCTGGCCTACATGTGACTCCAGATCCACAGCAATGCGGTTAACTCTGGGCAATTAGGGATGTGCAATAAATGCTGGCCTAACCAGCAATACCCTAATCCTGTGAATGAATAAAGAAAAATGATTAATTCTGTCAAAAATAATTGTTTCTGGAAGTTTCTCCAACACTGAAGCTAAACCAGCTGGTCTGTAATTGTAGACAGATTATTGCAAGGTTTATTGAACAAGACTGTAATGTTTGCAATTCTCCAGTCCTCTGGCACCACCCCGAATGTAGGGAGGATTGAAAGATAATTGTAAGAGATTTTGTAATTTCCATTCTCGCTTCCTTCAATATCCTCAAATGTACCTCATCAGAACCCGCCGTTTTAAGTTTAAGTACTGACAACTCATTCAATACCTTCTGCTTTTCGAGTTTAATCCCTTCTACTGACAAACTTTCCTCCCCTGTGGTCATGCTGGAGGAGTATCTGCTACTTAGTCAGTGATAGATGCAAGATATTCATTTAGTTTCTCAGATGTATCTCTTGCTTCTGAGTGCAAGTCCCCTTTTTAAACCCTACTCCTCCTTGTATCATCCATTTACCGTGTCCTTCTATTTTTGCTGCCAGCTTTATTTCATAATTGCTCTTTGCCTTTTTCACCTCCTATCTGAACATCCTGTAGTAAGTTTCATTCTCAGTGGTACTGCCTACCTGGCAGCTGTCAGAAGTATGCTTTTTCTTCTTTATCTGAATTTTATCTCCTCTATCACCCAGAGACCTCTGGATTTGTTTGTCCTACCTTTCACATTTGAAGGCATTTTCCATGACTGTGCTCAAGCCGTCTCCTCTTTGAAAGGTGCCCATTGTTCAATTGCTGTTTTTCTCTGCGACCTTTGCTTTCAGTCCATTTGACTCAGTTCTGCACATGCTCCATTGCAGTCCCCTCACTTTCAGTTGACTGGTCTTTCTCGAGATTGACTAATGTCATTTTGTATTATCATTCTGAACCATGGTGGCTCAGTGGTTAGCACTGCTGCCTCACAGCGCCAGGTACCCAGGTTCAATTCCTCCCTCGGGCAACTGTCTGTGTGGAGTTTGCACATTCTCCCCGTGTCTGTGTGGGTTTGCTCCGGTTTCCTCCCACAGCCCAAAGATGTGCAGGTTAGGGTGGATTGGCCATGTTAAAATTGTCCAGACATGTACAGGGTAGGTGGATTGGCCATGGGAAATGTAAGGTTACAGAGATAGGGTAGTGGGGTTGGGTTCCTCTTTGGAGAATTGATGTGGGCTGAATGACTGCTTCCATGCTGCAGGGATTCTATGATTCTGGAAGTCCACGTACAGATAAAATGGTCACTATTCTCCAAATGTTTACCCACTATCAATAATCCACTTGACCTATTTCACTCCCCAGTAATCATGTCTAGCAGCACTTCCTTTCTCTTTGTATGGGCAACATATTACTCTAGGTAATTACTCTGAACACATTCTTCCAGTGCTTGTTCCTTGTTGTCCCTTACATTACCATTATCCCATTGATATGCGGATGATTAAAATCCCCCATTATAACTATTCTAACTACCTCTCTGTATTTTCCAAATTTGCCATATCATTCCATAAAGCAACCTGGGACTGCGATTCCCAAACCTTATAAGATATGCACCATCTATTCACTTACATGTGGCATTACCTTGATTTAGGCTTCTTTACTTTCTCCCTTAATCCAGTTCTGCCTATTAACTTACTACTTTCCATTTTATTACCATCTGTCTCTCCCAGCATTTTGTGGACCCTCGTATAGACTTCTAACATTCTCTCCTGGTTCCCACAACCCTGCTGAGTTATTTTATACTAACACCAACAGCACTAGCAAAACACCCCTCAAGGAATTCTGTCCTGGCTGTGTCCATATGCAACCATCAGTTTTTACAGGTGTCCAACAAAATCAGAAATTGCTGGAGAAACTCAGCACATCTAGCAGTATCTGCAAAGAAAGAGAGAAGCAAAGTTAATGTTTCGAGTCCAAAGTGATTTTGGAAACCCGCATCTGCATTGCTTTGTTTTTATTTGAATGTACAGGTACCATCTCTACCAGACCCATTACCAGAGTCCTAGAAATCTGAGGAAACCTATCCTGCACCATCTTTCCAACCAAACATTAACCTGTCTTATCTTCCTACTTCTGAACACACTGCACTTACACGCACTGGCAGTAATCTCGATTACGAGATTAGAGTTCCTGCATGCTAATTTTCTGAGTATCACCATAAATTACATCTGCAGAATTACATCCCCCCCTTTCATACCTATGCCTTTTTGGAAATCACACAACACCAGGTTATAGTCAACGGGTTTATTTGAAATCACAAGCTTTCGGAACGCTGCTTCTTTGTCAGGTGAAGTCCAGGAATTCACCTGATGAAATAGTGCTCTGAAGGTTTGTGATTTCAAATAAACCTGTTGGACTGTAACCAGGTGTTGTGTCACTTCCGACCTTGTCCATCCCAGTCCAACACTGGCACCTCTACATTATGTCTATTTGTTTAGTCCATTAGTTTTTACTAGCACATTTTCTCTTGTGGTAGTGATTATTTTAAGTACTTCCTTCTCTTTTGTGCGCTAATTCTCTACTATTGTCAGAATGCTTTTAGGCTCTTCTACTCTGTAAACAGTTGTAAAATATTTGTTTCACGTCTCTGCCATTTTTTGTTTGCCGTTATTAATTCCCCAGGCTCATTCTGTAACTCACTTTATTTTAGCTTTCTTTCTTTTGCTGCATAATTGTAAAAGCTCTTAATAGCTGTTTTGTATTTCTTGCTAGTTTCCTCTCTTTATCTACTTCCTTCCTCATTTTTATCATTAAATCATTCTTTGCTGATGACTTCGATTTTCCCAGTCATCTGGCCTGACATTGTTCTTTGCAACATTTCACACCTTTTCATTTAATATGACACTATCCTTAATCTTCTTAATTAGACTTGGACATTTTGTCCTTCTCGTAGAGTCTTTTCTTTTTAATGGAGTATTTCTGTGTTGAGAATTGTGAAGAAATCCTCTTAAACATCTGCTACAGCTTCTCTACTATCTTACTCCTTACTTATTTGCCCATATAACTTCCACTTCTGAAAAAAAAATTCACTGCAATGGTAGATGACAGGACAAAATTCCCAATTCTATTTATCTTTCAAAGTGCTGCTTACCTGACATTGATTGTATGGCCATCAGAGATGCTGAGTTGGTCATGTTGCCCCAGTGGAGGATTCCTGGCTACCAAAGGAAACACTGCTAAAGGAACCCACACCATAGGATGTTGCAAACTTAGACATAAGGACAATATGAAGTTGAACCTCAGAGCTTGCAGCCTGGATGCCTATCCACGGGAGGAAACATGGATAGGTCCAAATGGAGAAATGTTTCTTGTCATCAAATGATTTTGACATTTATTGGGAACAAAGTGATTGAAGGTGTCATCAACAGTGTTATCAAGTAGCATCTGCTGGGCAATAACCTGCTCAGTGATGCCCAGTTTGGGTTCCGCCAGGGCCACTCAGCTCCTGACCTCATTACAGCCTCAATACAATGTGGATAAAAGAGCTGAATTTCAAAGGTGAAGTGAAAGTGATAACAAGGCCCCACTCCACCAAGTGGGACATCCAGGAGTTCTGGCAAAATGAGAGTCAATAGAAATTGGAGAAAATCTCTTTGCTGGTTGGAGCCATGCCTGGTACAAAAAGAGACGGCTGTTGTTGTTGGAGGTCAGTGAAGTGTCTTTCCCGCAGCAGAGTTTTGGAAGTTAATATTTTGTGCTTGGAGACTGTAGGATAACACAGGAAAGGTAACATCGAGGGACAGATTTTGGCTGGGCTACCAGGGCGGGATGCTATCCTTCTCTGCTCTCCTTTGTAATTGTGGCTCTGGAATATTTGACATTCACCTGAGAGGCCATGTCTTGCCATCTTATTCGATGTAGACTCGGGCCTTATCCAGAGAGATGCCTAGTCTACCCAAGTGAAGGACACAGTGGATAGCTACAGGGCAAACCAATGTCAAAAAGGAGGAGGCAAATGTTGTTTCGCTACAAATTTTATGAGGCCCCAGAAGTAGGTTACTGTTCGATTAAAATCAACACTCTCGTCTCTGTCTTAAGACCTTAGCCTGGCCTTGAGCCAATGTGTTTATGGGCAGACACATTTCCTTTGTCATTTTGCTTTGCAGAAAACAGATGAGTGAAGGTTAGCTGCTACTGCAGGGATGTCCCCCAATATACAATATCAATAAAAATCATTTTGAACAAAGACTTGAGTTGTTTTGTGACTTGACACACCACCCAGTTAAATTCCATTGAAGCCAGTGAAGAATAGTGTCAGATTGGGTGTCATTTCCCCTGTGAATTTTAATTGAAATGACCTTTTAGGACAGACAGCATCTAGCCCCAAGTGCAACCAGATCTCTGTGAAACAAGCCACTGCCTGTCTGTCTCAAACCTGGTAAAAATTCATGACAATAATCCTATAATCAGTTGAGTCCTTTGTGTTGTATCCATGTATCTAAGTGAATACAAAGTAAAATGTACTCTCAGCAAGCACATTCCAAAGGGCTTGCGAGGTCAATTCATTGTTTTGTTGGCCAATCCAGAAAGCAATCTATGTAGAGCAAGGTTCCCCTAGCAGAAATGGGATAAACAGCAAGTCGGTCTGGTTATGGAGATGTTTGTTGCGAGGGAGGAACAATGAGTAACTTGGAGAGACTTCCGAGGAACGGGACCAGGAATGAGAGATTATTTTAAAAAATCTATTCTTCCAGTGAAGAAGGTTAAGGAGAGATCTATACAACAGTTCAAAATTATGAAGGAATTTTAGGAAAAATGGATGACGAAGAAATAAGGATAAGGTATTGTCGCTGGAAAGAACATTGGTAATCAAGAAAACACATTTCAATTTATCACTTAAAGAAGAGACATGAGAAGATTTCACTCAATGAGCCAGATGTCCTGGAATGTAAGAGTGATGAAAGGATATTCAATGGTAATTTTAGATAAAAGAACTAGATGGAGTGGAGACAGAGGGCCTGCAGTGGTAAAGGCATTGGGTTAGGGATCCAGAGGCTCAGACAAGTACTTCAGAAATATGAGTTCAAATCCCAGCACAGCAGCTGGGGAAATTTAACATCCAACAAAGCTGCAATAAATGCTCATCTCTTTAATACTGAAACAACGAGGTTGTCAGGAAAATAACCCTATTGGCTTCTTTGATGTCTTCAGAGAAACTATCTTGACCTAGTCTGGGGCTACATATGACTCCAGATCCGTAACAATAACTGCCCTCTTAATGGATGTAGCACCGGATTGCTACAGAATTAAGAGTGCAGCCATCAAGATGATAGCTCAGCCTTTCTGATGGGTCATAAGTGCTGGCCTAAATAGGGAACCTCACATCCCAATAATGGTTGCAGCCACAGTCAGAATTTGACAACAAGAAAGGATCCTCCAGGTGCTGTCACATTGCAGTTTATGGGACTTGCTGTGTGCTATTTGGATGCATGTCCTATATTGCAACAATAACTACACTGACATATTAATGTAAGTCGTCAGTTTCTTTCACTGTTAACTCCAGAAGCAAAAACCAAAGATAAAGCAATATTTTCATATGATGTTCATGCTGTTGAAGTATACAAGGCAAGTCAGAACAGTATATCTCATTCTCCAGTTTTATGGTACATAAGGAGATATATGAAGAAAGATACATGTCTCTTGGTACCATGAGAACAAAGGTTAAAGGTGTGCACTTTGCAGCTCCAGACCTAAGCTGCCCTGGAGCTGATGTGAACTTGTGAACTGTATGATTATACAATGAATTGACAATGGATGCTTGAATTTCATTCAAGTGCTTTAATTAGTTACGGTGTACAGAGTGCCAATTGACATTAGTACCGGTGGAACTATTTTTATTCCACACAGAGAAAGAGAATGCCTTAAATGACAGCATTTTGTCATTAGTTTGGTCAATATTGTTTCAATATTGCTGAAAAAAAATCCTATTGAAACAATTCATCTTACATTTGTCAGGACAGACCTGGGCTGAATCTTGTTTATTTTGGCTAAGATTTTTGGAAGGTTTTTGCCACAAGGCCGTGTGAGTTATCCCAAGAAACTCACCTTATTAAATGGCTTACTCTATCCCTACGTTGTCCCTCTCATTCGACCCTATGCCATTTTCTGGAACAAATGTGTTGTTGCTTGAATATCTGGAATGGGCTGGCATCTTGACACTGGTGCTATCGATAAAGTGCCCACTGTACACCTGGACAAATGTTGCCAAGTCTGGAGTCACCCTCCACAGTTTCTGACATTTGCCCCAGGAATGGCAGACTGGCAGAAATTTAGCACCTCACTTTGTGAGCAATGACCTCCTGCTGGATGGGATGGTACAGAGGCAAGACTTCCTCCATCCCTAGAATTAGTAGTGCGGGTCACGACACCAGCCCATGTCAGCTTGCCACCTGGGCCAGTGTCATCTCAGACATCTAGAGGAATGCCCAGCACTGTAGGAAGAAGGTCAATAACCTTCTTTACTGTGCAGGTGTAAATCCCACTGTCTTCTCTGCCATACCTTACACTCACTCTAATTCTGCTACTGTACCTGTCTCCCACCAAGGCTCATGCTTGATCACTCTCACTATTCCTGCAATATCTTCCCTCACTTGCTGTCACACACCTGAACTTGTGAGACCACTGACCCTTCGCGCCCTCTGTGCTGCATACTCATTCACTTGGCATACCTCTCCACTTGCACCAGTACCTACAGCTGTGCCACTCACTTTCATCGTCCCTTCCTGCTTACCTCTCTCTTATCCCAGGAGGAAAACAACCCACAGTAGGGCTGTTTCCAGTCTCTGACCACTCTAAGTGGCTGACTGCCTGTCTAAGCACCTGGACTGGTATCAGAGGTTGCCCTTGACATACTGTGCCAGGATCTCCTCAGTGAAAGCGACCGGCTTGACTGAACTGAGGTCCTACTAATAATTATGGCAGGTTTCCTGGATTTCTGTCTGTGCTAAATGGCAAGGTAATATAAGCAGTACTATACCGGTATCTCTAGTTCAGAGGCCAAAGCACAAAAAGACAATGCAAGGCAGGGATGCTGTGAGCATTCAGATGTGCTCAGTGCGAGTCACTGCGTGCTGTGACAACAAGCAAAGAGCACAGAGATACAGCCAGGTCCTGCCCATAACTTGGGGGCATGTCCCAATTGCAAAGTGTCCTTGCAGCAGCATTACAATTGATTGCTGATCCAGACTGAGATGCAGCATTGTGGTGCAGAAGCGCCCTGTAAATGGATCATTGGTGTGCCATGAGGATTCTTACAGGCTGGCGCAGGTTGGATGGTAAAGGCTTTGGACATGGTGTGCATGTAGCTGGTGCCCATGGAGAGTGCCCTGTGATGCTCCATGAGGGACGGTGGCTCAGTGGTGCCTCACAGTGCCAGGGACCCAGGTTCAATTCCAACCCGGGCCACAGTCTGTGTGGAGTTTGCACATTCTCCCCGTGTCTGTGTGCATTTCCTCTGGGTGCTCCAGTTCCCTCCCACAGTCCAGGGACGTGCAGGTTAGTGGATTGGCCACGCTAAATTATCCCATAGTGTTCAGGGATGTGCAGGCTGTGTGGATTAGCCATGGGAAATGTAGGGTTATAGGGACAGGGTAGGGGTGTGGGTCTGGGTGGGATGTTCTTCAGATGGTCAGTGTGGACTTGATGGGCTGAATGGCCTCTTTCCACACTGTAGGGATTCTATGGTTCTAAGTTTCACAGGTGCACATATCTAAAAGTCTATTTTGGTGCCTGCTGTCTAACATGGAGCAAATGGGAGTTTTAGTCAGCCAGCACCTACTCTGACTTTCACGTTGAGAATTCATGATGTCGAGAACATTTGGCATATTTTTGAAATATGAAGCTGCATATCAATGAGGTCAGTTATGTCATCAATGAGGTGTTTCGCAAGCAATGATCCCTTTTATTTGGCAACTTTCTGTTGTTGAGTGAGAGACTCATCATACTATTTGGCAATAGCAACGAAAAGTAAGGTGTCTTTCTCCTAACGTCAAGAAAGGCCCCGCAGAATTCCTCACACGGTTTCACCACTAATCACGTCTTGGCCCACGTTGCTCGGATCCCTATAAGACTCCACTGAAGAAACCCAAATTTCCTCTAAGGCCTCTTCTCTCGGCCCTGATAGTTGGCTAGCCCACTTCAAATTAACCTCGAAGAATGGAGGCTCCTCAAAAATATGATCATTTCTGGCTGCTGTTATGCCAAAGCAGCAATAGTGGTATTCTCCATCAACAGGGGATACAGTTAAGCCAATGAGATGTTCTGCCTAACACTCAAATGAGGAATGTGTACAGGAGTTTCCGTGCCAGATTGCTGCAAAGTATGTGGGCATTACTTTTTGTTGGGCAAGAGTGTATGGTGGTAGGTCTTCCTCTACAGTCTATGTATTGGCAGTGTTCCCACATTGCTGGTAGGTTAGCTGTTTCTGGTATTTTAATGATGAACGAGGATGTATGCCCTTGTTGGCACATGACTCGGAGGTGATTGTGTTGACATTAAAGACACTTCCATTGTTTCCAGCTGCAGGAGGGCTTGAGCTTGGAGCATTGTCATGGGGTTTTAGGTTGTCCGACTTTAGGAAGAACATAAAGGCTGTGGAGAGAGAACTGAGTGATTCCCCTGGCTGGAATTTGCCAGTCCTTTTGGAGATGACCTAAAACATGAGAGAGTTAGGAATCTGGAGGTGGAAGATGTGGGGAAGTGATTACCAGCAGGGAGCATCTCAACACTGCTGCCGTGTTCTGGCCATATTCTGGAAATCACGTGCTCAGTTAGGAACCACCTCCTGCTAATGTACTAAATAATGAAAGGGACAACAGTCATGTGAAGAGACTACCAAGGGTCCTCTCAGCTGGTTCCCCTTGGAATGCATTCCTTTTCAGTATCCTAAAGAGGAGCCCTCAGTGATAACACCTTCATGACCATGGTTCAGTCTCAGGGAATGTGCCCAATAATATGGCACCCCAATATCTGGGACCTATTTTTCTGGCCCTACTAGATTTCTGAACAAAACATACCCTTGCTTCAAAGTGCCTACTCATCCCATCCCTGGGATCCTGCAATCCCATTAGTGTCCACCTCCATGGGTGGCACTGTTGAGCTGATATCTTCCAATTGAGTAAGCAGCACTTGGATGGGAAGTGGGCTTTCGTACTTTTTATTGTCTGTCACCCATTAAATGTTGCATCCCTCCGCCAACCCACTAGGCACTTCTGCTTATAGGAGTGAGATTGGGCCCAACCTTTGGTCTGTATAGATTTTACCTGCTCAAACAATTCAAAATTGCAGGGTTAAAAGCCTTCTGTTATCGAGAAAAGAGTTTATGACTCATTGTAGCAAAGACAAACACTCATTGCAATACTTGCCATTGGTTTGTCACATGTTTACAGTATGCCAAAGATTTATTCTTTTCCAGTGTCCTTCCCACACAAACGGAGTCCCATCAAAACACTGAAATCTCTCAGATAGAGTTACATCCTAAGGTCCAGAAGGCCTGCCCTGATCTTCAGATTTTTGCCATTCACCTGGAAGGGGGAAACTGCAGTCTAACGGTGTGCAAACAGTACCGCACAATGCAGCACTGAAATGGCCACTTAAATCTCCTTGCTGGAATGGCTTCTGAGGCCACGTTCAACTGAGATGGTGCTTTGAGTGCTACCACAGGTGGGCACTTGGAGAAGCTTTGAGGTAATGAAGGCTTGGGCTACGTTATGAACACCAGTGGGAGCATAGCAGTACGGGAATGAGTGGTGTGATGATCAGAGACAGTAATCTTAGTAACAGGAAAGATTTGTCAGGGTGCTAAGAGTGATGGTCAATTCATTGTTCCTTAGTTAGTCTAGGTTTGGACAACTGGTTCAGGAAATCAATGACCAAGGTCATTCAATACATGCGGATTACAGGGAGGGAACAAGGAACTGTTGGTCGAAATAAGTAGCTCCCATGATTAAATTTCGAGCCAAGAATATTCAAAAGCATGAAGGGTCCAGGCAGACTGGGAGAAACCCCCAGAGGCAAAAGGGTTGGGAATCAAAATGACACCAGCTCAAGGGGAGGTGATGGCTTAGTGGTATTATGACTGGACTGTTAATTCAGAGACCCAGTAACGTTATGCTAGGTAATTTTTTTTTCCAGAAGAAGGGTCCCGACCCGAAACGTCAACTTTCCTGCTCCTCTGACGCTGCCTGGCCTGCTGTGTTCCTCCAGCTCCACACTGTGGTATCTCTGACTCCAGCATGGGCAGTTCTTACTATCTCTGAGTGATGTTATGCAAACCCTGGTTTAAATTTGATCAGGGAATTTGAATTCAATAAAAAAAATCTGGAATTCAGAGTTAAATGATATCCATTGTTGATTGTTTGAAAAACCCATCTGGTTCGCTAATGTCCTTTAGTGGGCCAGCCTTACCTGGTCTGGCCTACATGTGACTCCAGACCCACAGCAATGTGGTTGACTCTTAACCAGCCTCTGGGCAATTAGAGATGGGCAATAAATGCTGATCTAGTCAGCAAAACCCTTGTCCTGAAAATGAATGAAAAAACACATAAGTGGTGTCATTGTGATGTATAAAATGAACGTGGAAGTGCTCAGCAGTTCCAACAAGATCCACAGATCGAGAAATAGAGTCAACTTTTTAAGGTAATGATCCATTGTTACGGACAGGGAAAATGGGAGATGGAAGAGGTTTCAACTGAGGGATAGGGGACAAAAAGCAGGTCTGTGAGACAGGAGAGAACAAACAGTAAGAAGCATTGGTTTGAAAAGACCACAATCAGAGTCTGACAGAACAAAAACAGAAATCACTGTCTGAAAGCAAAACAAAAAACAAAAACGTCATGGAAAGGAAAGGAAGTGGTGATGGGTGTGGCAGATGGCAATTGTAGCTTGCTGAGTTTGTGTCTGAGCTTGTGGGATTCAATATTGAGCCTTAAAAGTTGGAACCTCATCTTTCAATGACTCAACATACACTGAATGTTTTACTGAATTTAAGACAGTAGACTCTTCTCTCCTCCCCCACAACCCTCAAGTTTCTTTCCTTTCTTTGCATGTTTCTCTCATTTTGTTTCCAGACAGCTCTAGTCACAACTATTGTTTCTTTGTTTCTTTTCTTACCCCATCTCCATTCTCTTTGCCACTGAAAGACTGACTCTTTTCTGTCATTTGATCTCTCCCTGGTCTTTTCCTCTCTATCACTGACCTTAGTGTTGTCCTTGTCCCACTCACCTTGGCTCAAACCCAATTATATCTCCAACCTTTTCCCCATTCTGATGAAGGGTGTTTGCTGTCCTGACATACCCACCCTGATTTCTCTCTCCTCGGATTCCCCTGAATATTTCCCTTCTTATTCCAGATTTCCCATATCCGCACAGTTCCCTGCTTTCACTTATGTGACAAGAGGAAGAACGTTTTTACAGAGAGGTTAGGGTGATACTTGAGAGTGTGTGGCCAGCGGATTCAATTGTGGCTTTCAAAGGACAATTCTCTGAAGGAGATTCTCTGTGGGATTTGTAAGGAGTTGTGGAGATGTGTGTGTGGAATTGCTGGGGAGTGGAAGTAACTATGCAGTCCTTTCGACAGAGGACATGGATATGATGGGCTGAAAGGTATCTTCTTCTGTGGTGTAACTATTCCATGATGCTAAGAGACCAACTAGAGTCTGTAGCCTGGTTCTGAAGATCAACGGAAGTGATCTTTACACAGAGAGTGGTGGGCATGTTGAATGCACTGCTGGCCGCGGTAGTGGAATCAGATACTTTAGAAGCTTTTAAGCGAGACATGGGGGATAGTAAAATGTAGGAAATGCAGGGTAGTTTGATCTTAGTAGGATAATAGGTCGGCACATCATTGTGGGCCAAAGGGCCTATACTGTGCTGTACTGTTCTATTTTCTAAGACTTTGGAAATCTGGGTTTTAGCCGACAGACCAGGTGGTTGATTCTTACATTTGTTAGGGTGCTAATGAGGGGTTAGGGACCCTTCACTATAACCCACACTTGACCCCTACCCTGTAGTGGGGAAATGGTTCTGCCTCCGAGAGAGCTTCTGGGAGCTTTCTGGATTTAGCAGTAATCACTGGGAGTGTGGGGCACCACAAGCTAGCAGATTGAGCCAGAAGAAGGGGAGCTCTGCCACTCTGGATTTACAGGGAACAGGCTAGCAGGACCCGGTGGGTCAGGGTTAGAATTGGAGGGCGGGATGGAGTCGGGAAGTGCTAGTGAGCAGCTCGGATGGACAGGGCAGGGGCGTGTAAAAGGGAAAGGCGAGGATAGTGGGAAGACTATCTGGGTGATGAAGGTGGTGAACAGCTTAGAGGGGGATTGTGTGGGTGGTGGTTAAGCAATGTATTTGTTGCCCTTGTCGATCTAGATGATACTGATCACGGGTCAGGAAGGTGTTGTCTCGTTCTTGGTGAATTTCTGCAGTGCATCTTGTACATGGTACAGATTGCTGCGGCTGAGCATCGGTGGTGGAGGGAGTGGATGCTTCTGGATGTGTCAATCAATCTGCTCTGTCTGAGCAGTAGGCAATGCTGTTGTAGGATGAATTCTCACTGCTACTCATGTTGTATGAATACTCTGGTGGATTTACATCTTCTTCCCTGATTGAGACATGGAGAGACGCTTCTGGTATCTTCATGAAGATACTTTCAGTCTTTACAATCTGCCTCTGTGGCCATTTCTCTGGTACCTCCTTATGTGAGTAGGTGGTGAAATTTCAACTGAGAGTGCTCTTATGAATTGTCTTGCGACATTTTGCTCTTAGTGGTGTTATGGAAGGACAAGTTGTTGTTGTAATGCTCTAACAACAGAGCCTCTGACTTTCTAAGCCCATCTTTGTATGTGGAGTTCTTCACAAAAGCCCGCACCATCTGCTAGATCTATATTGTACCCCTCTCTTCAGCATCACCCTCTCAAACCTTTTCCTAATGGTTTTACATATTCTCTCATGGGATGTGGGTGTCGCTAGCTGGCCAGGATTTATTGCTCATCCATTGTTGCCCTTGAGGAGGTGGTGATGGGCTGTTCTCTTGCACCACTGCGGTCAATACGCTGGAGGTAGAACCACAGTGCCTTTAGGGAGAGAACTCCAGTATTTTGACCCAGTTCCATATGGTGAACAGCTTAGAGGGGGATTGTGTGGGTGGTGGTTAAGCAATGTATTTGTTGCCCTTGTCGATCTAGATGATACTGATCACGGGTCAGGAAGGTGTTGTCTAGTTCTTGGTGAATTTCTGCAGTGCATCTTGTACATGGTACAGATTGCTGCGGCTGAGCATCGGTGGTGGAGGGAGTGGATGCTTCTGGATGTGTCAATCAATCGGCTGCTTTGTCCTGGATGGTGTCAAATTTCTTGAGTGTTGTTGGGGCTGCACTCCAGAGCAAGTGGGGAGTATTCCATCACGCTCCTGACTTTTGCCTTGTAGATGGTGGACAGGCTTTGGGGAGTCAGGAAATGACTTACTTGCTGCAGTATTCCTATCCTCTGATCTGCTATTGTAGACATTATATCTATGTAGCTCCTCTAGTTGAACTTCTGGTAAATGGTAACCCCCAGGATGTTGATAGTGAGGGATTCAGGGATGGCAATGTCATTGAATATCAAGGGGCAGTGGTTCAATTGTCTCTTATTGGAGTTGGCCATTGCCTAGCATTTGTGCAGCACGAATCTTACTTGTGAGCCAAAGCCTGGATGTTGTCCAGGTTCTGTTGCATTTGAACCCGGACGGCTTCAGTATCTGAGGAGTTGCAAATGGTGCTGAACATTGTGCAATCATCGGCAAACATCCCCATTTCTGACCTTATGATGGAGGGAAGGTCATTGATGAAGCAGCTGAAGATGGTTGGGCCTAGGACACTACCCTGAGGAACTCCTGCAGAGATGTCCTGGAGCTGAGATGACTGATCTTCAACAACCACGACCATCTTCATATCTGTCGGGCATGACTCTAACCAACGGAGAATATTCTTTCTGACTCCTGCTGACTCCAGTTTTATTCGGGCTCCATTCTGCCACACTGGAATATGTGCCACTTTGAATGCAGCCTTGATGTCAAGGGGAGTCAATCTCACCTCACCTCTGGAATTCAGCTCTTTTGTCCATTATTGATTCCAAGGCTGTAATGAGGTCAGGAGCTGAGTGGTCCTGGTGGAACCCAAACTGGGCATCACTGAGCAGGTTATTGCTGAGCAGGTGCTGCTTGATAGCACTGTCAATGACACCTTCCACCACTTTACTGATGATCGAGAGTGGACTGAAGGGGCAGTAACTAGCTGAGTTGGAGTTGTCGTACATTTTGTGTACAGGACATACCCGGGCAATTTTCCACATTATCAAGTAGATGCCAGTGTTGTAACTGTACTGGAAGAGCTTGGCTTGGGGAGCGGCAAGTTCTGGAGCACAAGTCTTCAATACTATTGCTGGAATGTTGTCAGGGCCCATAGACTTTGCAGTATCCAGTGTCTCCAACCGTTTCTTGATATCACGTGGAGTGAATCGATTTGGCTGGAGACTGGTATCTGTAGTGGTGGGGACCACTGTAGGAGGCCGAGATGGATCATCCACTTCAGCACTTCTGGCTGAAAATTGCTGCGATTGCTTGAGCCTTATCTTTTGCAGTGATGTGTTGGACTCTTCCATCATTGAGGATGGGATATTTGATCTTGTTTTAAAGCCCCAACATTTGCGTGATCCCAGGGCGAAGATTTGTTGAGTGCTGGAGCTGATGTTGAATGTGGACTTCTGCTGAGGAAAGTGTGGGAGGGGAAAGGTTGGGAGAGGTAGTTGAAAATGGTAGTAAGTTTCTCAATCATATTGTGTTTGTTTGCCAAAATACTGCACCTACCTTTTTCACTTTTTTTTGCAGCGGCTATGAGGCCCTGTAAGGTATGTGAGAGCACGCCCAATGTTAAAACAACAACGCGGAGATTTAAAGGAGCCTCAGAGCTGTCAGTTCAAGTTCCGCTGCAGCCATTACTGTTCACCACCTCACCTTGCGACCCCTCCCTGGGGGTCATGACCCACAGCTCGGGAAACTGTGCTCTAAAATCTCAGTGCCTTTTACTGTACACTGAAATTTTACAGAGGTTTGAAACGGTCTGGTTGTTCCCTGTTGCGTATGATATTTCACAGAAACAGACAGAGCTCTCTTGTATCCTGAGACCATGACCCCTTGTTCTAGACACTCACCAGTCTGCCTGGCCGTGTCGGAATTTACTACATTGTCAGTGGGATTCTCCTCTCATTTTCCTCAACTCAAATAAATGCAGGCCTAATGGACCTAATCTCTCTTTCACATCGCACCTGCCATCCCAGGAATCAGTCGGGTGAAATTCTGCTGCACTACGTCTTTGGTACCATATATCTTTTCTTACATAACGAGAGCAAAACTGTCTGCTGTACTCCAAGCATCGTCTCATTTATGAGATGGTACTACTTTGAGAAGTTTTTATGTGTGAATCGTGGACCAGAGTCACTGTGCACGGCCCCTGAGCCCTGCTCTTAACAGTTGTCACAATGTGAGTTATTTTGAAAAGTAGCATTTGGGTTAAATGTAACAGTAACTTGCATTTATATAATACCTTTAACGTCGCGGAGACTGGTAGGCAATGTTGGAATGGCGGAGGCACATAGCCATTTCAGTATAAGGGAAGGTAAGTGCAAAAAGACCACTATATCAATTGACACTAAACCTGACATCAGCTTTCTTCATTTGACCTGTGACCTATCCCTTTTTTGACCAGTTGAATTTGCGCTGATGTTCAAAGTGGTGGACAGGGATGGGGAAGTTGTAAATAATGGCCTGGTGTTTGCTGACTCCTTGATGGGGACATGAATACAATGAAGCCAACCAGTTTACTTGACTCCAGCACTGTGAATGAAATCTCTCACGTCTTTCTATGTTCTTTTCCAGGCTCTGGCCAATTCAGACGGAGGTTAGTACACTTGAACGGAGACGAACAATACATACCGGTTGCGGTAGGATCAAGAAACTTGGGTTTCAGGGCTTTCAGGGGTTGGGGAGAAAGCTTGTTGGAAACAGATCGAATCATATGGCTTTAGATACAGCATTGCAATGTGTGGTGAACAAGTGTTCCAGATTATAGCACAAATGCCTAGATCTGTACAACCATAATCATCAATACTTTAAGGCATTGCTTGACTGTTGGCTAATCGACTAATGTGTGATCCTCCACACAGAACAGTTCAGGGAAATCGGAAGGTTAGTCTGTAAAATAGTTGATTTTTAAAACAGTTTTGAACCTTTCTAAGGTTCAGGGGGATGAGTACTAACAGCCGACTATCCGAGAGCTGGCATCAGGGAGGTAGGAACACGAATGGGCCATTCATCCTCCTGAGTCTGCCATCCTGTTCGATCATGCTTGACCTGTGCCTGAATTCCACTCACCTTAGTCTGTCTCCTTACACCCAACCAGAAATTGTTTAATTCTTGAAAAGGTCATATCGCCCAGCGCATTCCTGGGCTTTATGGAGACCGAGCCTTGGTTTCCACAGGTTGTGAAAATGTACACTCTGCCTTCACTCGTAAATGGCCCAGCCCCAAATTTAACGCTGTCCAGCCCCCAGCAATGGGAAGAATCTTCAACCCCAGGGGACGGCAAGCCTGGAACCGAAGGGCACTTTATCAGGGCCGGCCTGTCCTGTTCGTAAACTCCCACCACAGTGCAGCCTCCCCTCCATCAGAAAGACGTTCAGCGCGGGGGATGTCTCATGCTCAAACATCCCGACCCTGCCCCCACTTGAGGCCCTTATGTGCTCAATTGGAAAACACATAGGCCCTTGTTCAGTCACCGCGAGGAATAACCCAGCTACAAGCAGGCAGTCACCACTCAGCACGCTCTGCAAATCAGACCACGTGTGCATATCATCAGATGTCAGAGGGTCGTGGGGGTACAGCCCTTGATTGAGGCTGGGCACTGTGATGGGGCATTCCCACTTGTTTTCACCCCCTGCTCTTGTCAGTGATGCCACCTCACCCCTCACATCTCAACTTGAGAGCCCTCCTCACAAAACATTTACCTCGGACCTAGGCCATGTACAATTTGAGAGACCAATATTTGTGTCATTACACCAGATTGATAAGTGCGGGTGTGACAGTGTGCTGTACATTGATTTCATGTGATCTATGATTGACCCTGGAACACGATCACTGCTGTGCTGGAATAGCCTGTAGGTGGAGCTGAGTTCCTATGAGCTATTCTCCAACAGATTCTGTATATAATCCGAGCTGCCAGTCCAGAGCAAGCTTTTGCTTTACAGGAAAAGTAGGAGAGAAATTTACATATAGCGATTTCCCATAAATAATAATGAGGTGATTACCAGGTGATTTGTTTTACTAGTGACCAGGAACCCAGGTGAACACCCAAATTACTCTCCCTTCGATTAGCATCTTAGGATCGTTTGCATAGTTGAACATTTCACCTAGAATGTGATACTTCAGACAGTGCAGCATTCACCTGCTTTCGGTCCAGATTTTTACATAATTCAAGTTTTACCATTTTGCATGTCCTTAGAACATCAGCCTATAGTTCTGGAATACTTGCCCAGTGATCCATTAATGCCATTGCTTCCTCTGAACCATTGAACCCGCTATCACAAAATCATGGCTCTTGGCACAGTTGGGCTCTCTATTTTGCCATTTAAACATATAGGTGTCATTTTAAGAATCACCTGGACTAAATACGGGAAGGGAAAGTCAGACTAGAATCTTCTTAATGTGAGAGAGAGAGTGAGAGAGAGAGTGAAAGATAGATAGATAAGGAGAAAATGGGACCTGCAGCAAAAGAAGAAGGATATAATTCTCAAAATAGTAAGAAACTCAGTCCAAACTAAAAATATTGAGTTGAGGTTGCTGTACAGGAACACAGAATAAACATTATCAACTGGACTCCCCTCCCAATGAGTTGGTGTGCAGAAAGGCTGCCCACACTTTGTACCTGTTTAGTGTTGCCATCCAAGAACCATTTTCATTGTCGAGGGAAGGTACAGGAAGAAAGGGTCCAGAACTCACCAGATTTCCATCCCTCATTTCTCACAAATGACAGTCAGGTGGATTGCATTCCCAGTATTCTCCAATCACTAATCTGTATCCTCCATCCATTCACTGTCAGATGTACAAACTTGGGATGGTAAATGTCCACCCTTCACACCTAACATATGATAGGGCTTAAACCAAATGCCATTGGCATCAGGTGTGTCGTACACAGTCCTTTTTTTTCGGCTTCCTCTACTGTCTTCGAGCATTTTCTTCAGGTACACTGTGTGGGAGCTACAGCATACACCAGTGAGGGACTGAGACAGGGAGTTGTGTTTGAGGTTGTGATGTTACCGATCAGTACAAATATCCCAACCCAACCTGTTAAGCTGGTGCTGTTTTTGTTAGCTGAGATCAGGCTGGCAGAATATAGGTTTAAGTGCGTTATGATTTGAGTCATTCTGGTTAAAAGGCACTTGCCTCACCTTTAGACCACTCTCCATGGACCCGGGTCAATGTAATGTGTTCAGTTAGTTATGTGTATACAGTGTACAGTAATATCTGTAAGCGTAGAAGCTAGACCATGCACAGGTCTGTGATATCACAGCAATGCAAACAGTCGGTGTAGTTAATAAACTTCAACATATCTGTCTCAATAAGAGCCTGATCTTTGTGGTATATGGTGGGTGAGCTACCAAATCAGGTAACGCTCAGGCCATATCTTATTGGCAATGGTGTTTGGCCTGAAAATCCACAACAGTTTGTACGATAAACAACAAAGTTGATGTTATGATGGTGGATGGGGCAGAATTATGCTCAGCACCGCTGGGCTAGTGAGGGGTTAAAGTGACCAGGGTTTTCATTCCTGATCGTTATTCAGCGATCCAACTGACGGGAGCCATGGTGACCATATTGTGGCAGCTTTGAGGTCAGCAGTGAGGCCTTCTAAAGTGGAATAGCTCAATGGGCACTCACCTTGCTGTCTTGCGCACAGCAAGTTGAAGCGTGGTTTGTTACAGTCCAGGTGTGGTTCAAGAATGGAGAAGACAATCTAAAAAGCAATTAATTGAAGATGCAAGTAGATTTAGAGGAAGTAGGTAAGGCAGTGGCTACGCACGTCACAGGATTACTTCCTCGGTTCAATTTCCAAAACAAAAAGACCATTTTGAGTTGCATTCTCAGCTCTCGGTGTCCTCGGGAGTGTTGTCTATTAGAAATTGTAGGCTAGCTACAGATGTTGCTATGGTGACTCTGTTCTGGTCACATGCACTTATTTGAGTCAAAGGCATCCTTTGCTTTAAGATAAATGCACCTCATCTGTGTTGAGGGCTCTTGTAGTGCAATGGTAGTGCCCTTACCTCTGGTTTGGGCTCAAGTTCCACATGACCTGATGCATCATAATGTACTCAGGCAGGCTGATTAAAATAACACCACTTGTTATCAATGTATTCAAACTTAATTTATGCATCAGCTAGCCACACCTGCGGCAGCACAGTGGCTCAGTGGTTAGCAGTGCTGCCTCACAGCACCAGATACCTGGGTTCGATTCCAGGCTCGAGTGACTGAGTTGAGTCTGTACATTCTCCCAGTGTCTGCATGGGTTTCTTCTGGGTGCTCTGGTTTCCTCCCGCAGTCCAAAGATGTGCAGGCTAGGTGGACTGACCATGCTAAATTGCCCCATCGTGTCTGGGGATGTCTAGGTTTGGTGGATCAGCCATGGGAAATGCTGAGTTATGGGGTGGGTCTGGATTGGATGATCTTTGGAGGGTCATGATGCGGAGGTGACAGTGTTAGACTGGAGTGGAGAAAGTAAAAAGTCACACGACACCAGGTTATAGTCCAACAGGTTTATTTGAAATCACAAGCTTTCAGAGCGCTGCTCCTTCGTCAAGTGAAGTTTGGAGGGTCAGTATGGGTTCAATGGGCCAAATGGGCCTGCTTCCACACTATAGGGATTCTGTGATTCTACATCTGGACTCCTGATTAACCACATGAGGCTAACATATTGGACAAAAATGGTCTTTGGACAAAATCAATTGGCATTCCTTGTGTGAGGGAGGTGGGGGAACCTTGCAAGGGAAGCGGTTGGAAATTGCAGGTACATTCGATCATTGTTCGTTCCTGTCTACATTTTGTGAACTTGCAGCCAAAAACAATATGGAAGCAACCAAAATGTGTCAGCTTCACTGATAAAGTGAACACTGTTTGAAGACTGAAAAGAAGCTCGACTTTCAAAGTGTATCATATCACAAAAGCAATTCAATAAAATAAAATCATTTGAAGAGATTGTTGTGATCCAATCATTCTGCACACAGTAAACTCCCACATGACTTATTTAAGTTGATAGCAAGTTGATCTGCTTTTGCTGATGATGTTTCAGGGAGAAATAGGAATACCTCTTAACGCTTCTGTAAGGCATCTTCAATCTCGTTTTCAACCGGTCACTTTGGTCTCTCGTTTAATCTCTCACTGAAGACAGCACTCCCTCACCAGTCCCTATTTACCTCGATTGGAAAGTGAGCTTCGGTTGCGTGCTCAAAGCTAAGGAGTGGGTCTTAAACTATGTCCAGGAGAAAGAAATTTAAAAAAAAACCTTCTGAGAAGGGCAGCAAATGAAAGGCAATTAACAGACTATCGAGCTCTATCCCTTAAATTCAGTTCTCTCTAAATAAGTTGGGGAAGAGACTACACAGTTGAAACATACCCCAATAGAATGGCAATAAATTGACTTAAACAGGGTTAGACTTAATGTCATTTTTAACTGAAAAGTAACAGGAAATTGTTAAATCAAATACAAAACAAAGTGTCTTTACTGGCTCCTACGTTCAGGATGGATGAGGATACTTTAGCTGTACCTGCCCTGGGGAGAAGATGGTGAATTCAGATTGGAAACACATTTTAATTGTGCCAAGGCTCTAAAGATTGTGTCTAAACATTGAAGTCCAGTCTAAGGATTTCTCGCTGTTGTTGTGGGTTAGATCAAAGTAAAATCCTGACTATGAGCTTTGTGGGAATATTGAACAATATTGAACAATATTGAGCACATGGTGTGCAAGAGGACTCAGGTCTAGAGTTATACCAGTTCTTACTGAAGTTAATTTGGAAATGGTTTGACTCCATAGGTCTAACATTGATAGCTTTTCGATGGTTTTAGATCTTTAAGAAATCCCCGGACAACTTCTCTTCCAATTTGAGAATCAAAAATGTCACAGTCATGGCAAGATTTGGCAAACACCCCAAATTGGATCTGAATTTCATACAGAAAATAAAGGGTTCAGAAGGGGAGATTGTTGTCACAGCAGATCAAAGCTTTAACAAGAGATTTGAAAGAGTGAAACTTTCGAAGTATAAGGGTTATGGAGAGAAGATGAGCATGACAGAGATGAATGGCGGAGATGTGGAATGGAAATAATGGGATTACTTGGGAAAAGAATATTCATGGAAGAGCTCATAAAGGTGCACAGATTTTAATTATTTTGATTGAGTGAATAAGGTGAGGCTGTTTGAACAGATTTATTGCATCAGTCACCAGAGAACACACGTCTGAAACAAAATAACAAGATGAGGAAAATCTCAACGAGCAGAGCAGGTTGGTATGGCCCACAATATATATTTTGACAATAACTTTTGGGCCTTCCCAATGAATGTGTTTGAGGTGGAGAGCTTTCAGCTGTGAGGGAGAGTGACGAGTGGAGAATCTGCCACCTTCCCACATTGACGCTGATTAAATCTAGGGAAAGCCATTACTGTCTGTTTACGGGTCCCATCAGGCCATCCCTGGTGTTAGCTCAGCAGTTAGCGTAAACCCAACACGTGTGTCTGTTTGTGGGGTCCTCGATGAACAAGGTTGTCTTGCATCCTAAGGCACCGACCAAGCATTGGGAATAGTGGCGGGGAGGAATTGAAAATAAACCCCAGCTAGCTCTTGTTGCAAAACCCCTCTCTCTGTCCCCTACAAGATTACCCTTGTAACAAGGTCAGCCGGGTGGACCTCATAGAATATGGGTTCCCTGATTGGGGCTGTTAACCTGGTCCCGTAGGGGAGCCCTGGCTGACAGATGTAAACAGGAGTGTCAGAGGTTCTGTTCACTCTGGGAGCTGGTTCTGAAGGAGCTAGATCAGTGTCGAGGACTCTCCACATTTAAATAAAGGGTGACGCATTGATGGGATACCATCCCCTCATCTCTCATCCATATTATGTTCGTCCCCTTTGTCACAGATTTCAGTGCCTAAAGTTCAATTGGTGGCCACTGCCTTAACAGTGGCGCTGTTGAGTATAGATCTGTTGGCCTCTGATTGGTCCTTGGTCCCAGGGATCTCTGAGTGGACCTGGATGTTGGGGAGAGACCCAGAGCTGACCTGCTGAGTGTTTGACTAGAACAAGTTGCTTTAGGTTTTCCTGTAAAGATGCGGTATTGTCTAGAGATAGAGGATCATGGGCCTCAGATTTGCTGCGAAGTAATTGCGCCCATGGGAAACAAGTGTTAAGAGATTCTGTTGGAAGGTTAGAAATAAAGCAGCTCAGAGTAGGAAGTGGTGCTACAAGAGGCCATGCATGAGGGTCTTATTGGTTCACCAGGCAGTGTCTGAGACCCCTGTTCTCTGCACTGCTTCTGCCCTTGTAAGCGGAGTCAGATTCAATAGAAAATGAGATATATCTAAAACAAAATGCAGGGCTAATAGCAAATGAAGGATCAAAATCAGAACTCTTTCTAAGAATTAGTATTGATAAGTTAGCCTTTTGTTTGTGGTTTATGACACTAATCTGAGGTGTGGTGTGACCTTCAGTTTAACTCATCACCAGTCAGCCCTCTCGAATGAAAGAGCAGCCCTCTGGTCCCCTGGGACTATGGTAATTTTTATCATTTACAATTCTGGGAAGTAATCTAAATAGCTGATCAATTTGGTCATGCAATAGATTTGCTTCACTTCTTTATCAGGCCTAGCTGATTCCTAACAGCAGCTTCACTGATGTGGATTGGGGTCCTCTAGATGATCTAGATCAGTTTGATTTGATTGTTCGAGGCAGATTTCTGGCTGTGTCTCCACTTATAACAGGAAACCCTGAGGTCTATAATGGCTACTACAGATGACAACACTCTATAACATCAGAGTCTGGGAGGCAGTATGAAAGAAGAGGATGTTTGGGTCCATCATTCTTTATCTCTCAAATAGGGCAGAAAGGCAAACTAGAAGCCTAATTCTTGAGTTTTTTTAAACTACTTTATTTGACACATTGCTCAATTTCTTACAAGCAACTCCATCAAAGACTGTGCTCCAGGTCCATGCTGTCAAGATAGAGCCTCTAACAGCAACAGATTGCATTTATATAGCAAGTTTTAACACAGTAAACTATTCCATGACAGTTCACCAAAGATAATCAGACAGAATTTGACACTGAGTCTTTTTTTAAATTCACTTGTGGGAATGTGGGCATTGCTGGCTGGGCCAGTATTTATCGTCGGTCCCTGGTTGCCCTTGAGAAGTTGGTGGTGAGCTGCCTTCTTGAACCGCTGTAGTAAACGTGCTGTGCGTTGACCCCTAATACAGTTAGGGAGCGAATTCGTAACCCTAATCCAGAACTTTGACCCAGAGACACTGAAGGGATGGTAATATAATTCCACGTCAGGATGGTGAGTGGTTTGGAGGGCAAGTTAAACGGGGTGGTATTCTCGTGTACCTGCTGCCCTTGTCCTTCAAAGTGGAAGTGCTCATGGGTTTGGAAGATGCTGTCGAAGATTCTTTGGTATATTTTTGCAGAGCATCTTGTAAATAGTAGCAGCAGTGTATGCTAAGTGCCAGTGGTGAGGGAGTGGAAGTTTGTGGGTGTGGTGCCAATCAAGTTCGGCTGCTTTGTCCTGGATGGTGTCAACATTCTTGAGCGTTGTTGGAGGGGCACTCATCCAAGCAAATGAGGAGTGTCCCTTCACACACCTGACTTGTGCCTTGTAGATGGTGAACAAGTTTTGGAGTGACAGAAGGTAAGTTACTTGCAACAGTATTCCAAGCTTTGCGGTCACTGTGTTTATGTGGTGAGTCCAGTTGGGTTTCTGGTCAATGGTAACCCCTGGGATGTTGATAGTAAGGAATTCAGTGATTATAATGCCATTGCGTGTCAACGGTTGGTGGTTAGAATGTCTCTGATTGGAGAAGTTCATTGCCTGGCATTTGTGTCGCACGATCGTTACTCACAACTTGTCAGTACAAGCTTGGATATCGTCCAGATCTTGTTGCATTTGAATACTTTCCATTACTTTACTGATGATCGAGAGTAGACTGTTGGTTTGGGAATTGGCTGGGATTGATTTTTCCTGCTCGTTATGTACAAAAGACACTTGGTCAAATTTCCACATTGTCAAGTAGATGCTAGATTTGTAACTAGACTGGAAGAGTTTGGTTATGGGTGCAGCAAGTTCTGGAGCATAAGCCTTCAGTACTATTGCCAGAATGCTGTCAGGGCCCATAGCCTTTTCAGTATCCAATGCCTCTAACTGGACTACTTCAGTATCTGAGGGTCACGAAAATTGCTGAACATTGCAATCTTGATTGGTAAAGTGATCAAGGGTCATGGGGAGAAGGCAGGAGAATGGGGTTGAGAAACCTCAGTCATGATTGAATGGCAGAGCAGACTCAATGGGATGAATGGCCTAATTCTGCTCCTATGTCTTTTGGAAATCTTTGGTGAACATTCCCACTTCTGACCTTATGATGGAAGGAAGGTCATTGATTAAGCAGCTGAAGATGGTTGGGCCTAAGGAACTCCTACAGAGATGTCCTGGAGCTGAGATCACTGACCTTTAACAATCACAACCATCTTCATATGTGTCTGGTATGAATCCAACAAGTCAAATGTTTGTCCTCTGATACCTATTGATTACAGTTTTGCTTGGGTTCCATAATGCCATACTCAGTCAAATGCAGCCTTGATGTCAAGGGCTGTCACTCTCACCTCACCTCTGGAATTCAGCTCTTTTGTCCATGTTTGAACCAAGGTTGTAATGAGGTCAGGAGCTGTGTGGCCCTGGCAGAACCCAAACTGGGTGTCACTGAGTAGGTTATTGCTGAGCAGGTGCTGTTGATAGTGCAATTGATGACACCTTCCATCACTTTACTGATGATCGAGAGTAGACTAATGGGGCTGTAATTGGCCGGGTTGGATTTGTCCTGCATTTTATGTACAGGATATACCTGGGCAATTTCCCACATTGTTAGGCAGATGCTAGTGTTGTAACTGTACTGGAAGAGCTTGGCTACAGGTGCAACAAGTTCTGGAGCACTAATCTTCAGTACTATTTCCAGAATGTTGTCAGGATCCATAGCCTTTGCAATTTCCAGTGCCTCAATGTTTTCTTGACATCACGTGGAGTGAATCGAATTGGCTGAAGACTGGCTTCTGTAAATCTGGGGAGCAATGGAGGAGGCTGAGATGGATCATCCACTCGGCATTTCTGGCTGAAGATTGCTGTGAGTGCTTCAGTCTTACCTTTTGCGCTGAAGTGCTGGGCTCTTCCATCATTGAAGATCGGGATATTTGTGGAGACTCCTCCTCCAGTGAGTTGTTTAATTGTCCAGCAGACTCAAGTATGTTTTTCCCTCTTGTTGGTTCTATCACTACCAGCCGCAAACCTAGTCTAGCAGTTATGTCCTTTAGGACCCGACCAGCTCAATCAATAGTACTGCTGCCGAGCCACTCTTGGTGGTGGACTTTGAAATCCCCCACCCAGAATAATTCTGCATCCTGGCCACCCTCAATGTTTCTTCCAAGTGTTGTTCAACTTGGCGGAGTGTTGATTCATCAACTGAGGGAGAACGATACGTGGCAACCGGCAGGAGGCTTCCTTACCCATGTGTAACTTGAAGCCATGAGACATCACAGGGTCCAGAGTCAGTGTTGAGGACCCCCAGGCTAACTCCCACCTGACTGTATGCTACTGTGCCGCCAACTCTGCTGGGTCTGTCTTGCCAGTGGGACCGGAATGGTGATGGTGGTTTCTGAGATATTCTCTGTAAGGTATGATTCCGTGAGTAGGATTATGTCAGTCTGTTGTTTAACTAGTCTGTGAGACAGCTCTCCAATTTTGGGATTAGCCCCCACATGCTTAGGAATTTGCATGGTCAACAGCTCTGTTTCTGCTATTGTCGTGTCCAGTGACTATGTCGATACTAGGTGGTCTATCCAGTTTCATTTCTTTGAAGAGATTTGATAGTGTTTGATACAACTGAATGTCTTGCTGAGCCATGATGTAGGTCAGTTGAGAGTCAACCATGTTGCTAAGGGTCTGGAGTCACATGTAGGCCAGGCCTTGTAGATGGTGAACAAGTTTTGGAGTGTCAGAAGGTAAGTTACTTGCAACAGCATTCCAAGCTTTCCGGTCACTGTGTTTATGTGGTGAGTCCAGTTGAGTTTCTGGTCAATGGTAACCCCTGGGATGTTGATAGTAGGGAATTCAGTGATTATAATGCCATTGCGTGTCAACAACACTCAAGAATGTTGACACCATCCAGGACAAAGCAGCCGAACTTGATTGGCACCACACCCACAAACTTCCACTCCCTCACCACTGGCACTTAGCATACACTGCTGCTACTATTTACAAGATGCTCTGCAAAAATATACCAAAGAATCTTCGACAGCACCTTCCAAACCCATGAGCACTTCCACTTCAAAGGACAAGGGCAGCAGATACACGAGAATACCACCCCGTTTAAGTTGCCCTCCAAATCACTCACCATCCTGACTTGGAATTATATTACCGTCTCTTCAGTGTCTCTGGGTCAAAATTCTGGATTAGGGTTAGGAATTCGCTCCCTAATTGTATTGGAAAGCATGGTAGATTTCCTTTGAAGGACGTCAGAGAATGAAATGGGTTTTTCTGACAATTGACAATGGATTCATGGTCATCACTAGACTCTTAATTCCAGATTTTTTTGAAAAGAATCCAAATTCCACCATCTACCATGGCGGGATTCAAACCTGGGTTCTCAGAACATTACCTCAATTTCTGGATTAACATTGTGGCAATAATACGGCTAGACCATCATCTCCCCATAAACACAAGGATAAGTATTTGAAAATTAAAAGGACTGGGATTTAATGTTGATCAAAGAGTGCATGGAATACATTGTAGTTGACGAAGACTTGAGGAGAATTATGATCTGGGGGGTGGTGTTTTGAATCTACTGAAGTCGATAGGCAAAGGGAATATGGGCAGGATAACTGATATGGTGTGGTTTTGAATCCACACTCTGTTTGAGAGTCACATCCCACTTTCAAAATGGCTTGAATAGTCTCTGTTCTGGTGGTGGTCAATGAGAAGTGTGTTTGTAAACTGCTGACAGAATTTGTAAAAAGTGAGACTAACTGAGCAAGATACATTTGGGAACTAGCATGTCACTTCCTGTCAGTTGTGTGGGAGGAGAAGAGGGAAGGAGGTCATTCCAGATCCTGAACAGCTCTGACTGCATCATGTTGCGATGTGCTGAGATTAACATGTTCAATTTAAAGCGTTTAGGATTCTTTAAAGGCCGATACAGTTTCCGAAGTTCTGGTGAGTGCGGGTTTTGTGTGTGATCTATTGTGCTTTGGGAATGAAGATGGAGTGAGGGGTCTTGGCAAAATACTGCGGATGTTAGAAATCTGAAACAATTACAGAGAATGCTGCAGAAACTCAGCAGGTCTGGAGACAGAACGTTTCAAATCTTTTCTTTGGAACTGGCAAACAAAGGTTCTGAAGAAGGGTCACTGAACGCGAAATGTTAACTCTCTTTCTCTCTCCACAGATGCTGCTAGACCTGCTGAGTTTCTCCTGTATTCCCTATGTTTGTCTTTTTATTTTTACATGCCCAAGCAAGGTGGAACCTAATGGGACTGAGAGAGAGCTGAACTCTGTGGGCTAGACTTACTGTTGACCTTGTTCCAGATTGTCCAATGAGTAGTATTGCTTACAGGTAGTGGCTCACCCTCAGAACAGGAATGAGTTGGAAATGCCTGATACTAAAGGATTGAGCAACAAAAATTCTTGAGGAGCCCACTGCCCAAGGGAAATCGCCGATGTTCTACTCGGAAAGAGATTCCTTGTTAGCCATGATATGTTTGTCAGGTATCTCCAGTTGGAGTCTGTATTTTTATGTTGGTGCTGTTTCAGCAAGAAAACCACTTGAAAATCTTGGGCTGATTGATAGCTTGCATCCTAGACGATGCTGCCAACTCACTGCCATAGTAAACAGACTGGTTTCAATTCCTGCCTCAGAAATGCTACTCGACGTTAGCTGAGTCAGAGACACTTTATCATGATCCACGGTAACAGTAGAGTCTATTTTGACATGATGATGTAACCAGTTTCATAAGTCAGTATAGCACCATCAAAAGCCATTCAGCCCATCGAGTGTATGCAAGCTCTCTGCCTAGTGAATCCTATTTCCCAGTTCTATCCCTCTAGTCCCATAAGCTTATTTCCCTTGGGTGCTGCTTCTGCAATTTCTTTTGGTAATCATTGATCAGTCTGTTTCCCTGGTAGACAGAGGGGTTTCCATCATTACCATATGCTCTTCCTTACATCACCTGTATTTCTCTTCCAAAATCTTAAGATCTCCAGTAACTGCACCATTCATTCATGGGAAAAGCTTCTGAATCATAGAACCCTTACAGCATGAGAACAGGCCTATCACCCCAACAAGTCCACACCAATCCTCAAAGCATCCAACCCAGACCCATCCCCCATAACTCACACATTCCTGAGCACTATGGGCAATTTAGCATGGCCAATCCACCTAGCCTGCACATCTTGGGACTGTGGGAGGAAACCAGAGCACCCAGAGGAAACCCACACAGACACAGGGAGAATGTGCAAACTCCACACAGACAGTCGCCTGAGGGTGGAATCAAACCCAGGTCCTTGGTGCTGCAAGGCAGCAGTGCTAACCACTGTGCCACAGTGCCACCCAAGAAAAAAAAGCTTCAATCCTCTCTGATCTCCCGTGTGACAGGTAGGGATACGAACCACTATACTACCAAGGACTATGTGGTCTTGTCTGTGTGGTCTTATACACCTTTATCAAATCTCCCCTCCACATTTTTGTTCATCCCTTTTTGTTTTAACAAGGATGCGACTATAAAGCTGATGCCTCTTGGAAGCAATGCAGACTGTGAGTGCAGACCTGCCTTCCCATTGTACAGGGACCCTCTCTGGTTGCAATACCAGACCCAACACTGTTTATTGAGAATAATTTACAGAAAGATCCTCCTCATCTCTATCTTGCCACTTTATTGGAAACTACGAAGGCTGATGTTCAAAGTCAGCTCATCACTTTGCATCCAGTCAATCAGCCAAACATCAGGAGTGATTTGCATTTATGTAGCACCTAAAACAACATAAGTCATCCCAGTAACCACTTCTTAGGAGCATAATTGGCCAGTGTGTGATATCAAGCCACGTAACGCATTATATTAGAACAGGTAAGTGAAAAACTGAGATGGAGAGGTGGGTTTTATGACACTTCTTACAGGTGCAATAGTTGAGGAGGTTTAGAAGGCAAATTCTGGAACTTAAAGCCCAAATTGTTGATGGGACAGTTGCCAATGGCAGAGTGAGGTATGGGAAGTGTAAGAGCTGCAGAAAAACAGAGTGGTCTGCAGATTGAAGAGCTGCAAGTTTTCACTACAATATGAACACAAGGCTGAGAAGTAGACATTTGTGGCGTTACCAGACTGGAACTGAATGTAGGTCATTGAGCACAGATGTGCTGATACTCCTGAGCCTGACTATCGGGGAAGTCAGCTTGTTGCACCGGCTGGGTTTAAGTTCTGTATTTCTCAGCTTCTTGCCTCAAGGAACCTAAGAATGGTCCATCACCCTGAACCTTCGCAGAATGATTTTTCAGCTATCCCCTGTGGTCAACTCAGAGTGGTTCCATAGATAATTTGCAAGTAGATTGTTTGAGAAAGTTATTTTATTTCTATAACAATTTATTTTATCTTTTAGAAAACTGTAAAAGTGTAACTTCCTGCACTGGCTGTTCAGCGGTTCAAAGAGAGAGAATGTTTAATGTGTGATTCGAAAGATACACCCACAGCACTGTTCTGGAGTCCCAAAGATTCATAGTTTAATACAGCGCGGAAGGAGGCTAATCAGATATTCATTTCAAGCCCACCGACTCCCACAGCTACCTAGAATACTCCTCCTCCCACCCACCTTCCTGCAAAAATGCCATCCCCTATTCCCAATTCCTTCGCCTCCGCCGCATCTGCTCCCAGGATGAGGCATTCCACTCCCGTACATCTCAGTTGTCCTCGTTTTTCAAGGACCGTAACTTCCCCCCTTCAGTGGTCGAGAACGCCCTTAACCGTGTCTCCCACATCTCCCGCAACTCATCCCTCACACCCCGTCAACGCAATAAGAACCAAAAAAGAATCCCCCTCGTCCTCACGTACCACCCCACCAACCTCCGGATCCAACGCATCATCCTCCGACACTTCCGCCATCTGCAATCCGACCCCACCACCAAAGACATCTTTCCCTCCCCACCTTTATCTGCTTTCCGGAGGGACAACTCTCTCCGTGACTCCCTTGTCCGCTCCACACTCCCCTCCAGCTCCACCACACCCGGCACTTTTCCCTGCAACCGCAGGAAATGCTACACCTGCCCCCACACCTCCTCCCTCACCCCCATCCCAGGCCCCAAGAAGACTTTCCACATCAAGCAGATGTTCACCTGCACATCTGCCAATGTGGTATACTGCATCCGCTGTACCCGGTGTGGCTTCCTCTACATCGGGGAAACCAAGCGGAGACTCGGGGACCGCTTTGCAGAACACCTACGCTCGGTTCGCAACAAACAACTGCACCTCCCAGTCGCGAACCATTTCAATATCCCCCTCCCATTCCTCAGACGACATGTCCATCCTGGGCCTCCTGCAGTGCCACAACGATGCCACCCGAAGGTTGCAGGAACAGCAACTCATATTCCGCTTGGGAACCCTGCAGCCCAATGGTATCAATGTGGATTTCACAAGTTTCAAAATCTCCCCTCCCCCCACCGCATCCCAAAACCAGTCCAGCTCGTCCCTGCCTCCCTAACCTGTTCTTCCTCCCACCTATCCCCTCCTCCCACCTCAAGCCGCACCTCCATCTCCTACCGACCAACCTCATCCCGCCCCCTTGACCTGTCCGTCCTCCCTGGACTGACCTATCCCCTTCCTAACTCCCGACCTACACTCACCTTTCCTGGCCCCATCCCCGCCTCTTCGACCTGTTTGTTTCCTCTCCACCTATCCTCTCCTCTATCCCTCTTCTATCCGCCTCCAACTCTCTCCCTATTTATTTCAAAACCCCCTTCCCCTCCCCCTTTTCTGATGAAGGGTCTAGGCCCGAAACGTCAGCCTCTCTGCTCCTATGATGCTGCTTGGCCTGCTGTGTTCATCCAGCTCTGCACCTTGTTGTCTCGGATTCTCCAGCATCTGCAGTTCCTACTATCTCTCATCATATATGTTGTTACATTGTAATCTTCCATACCAATGTTATCATTATGCCCTTGTAATTTTCAACTCAACACTTGCCCCCCCACCTCCACAACCACACCCCCACCCCCACCACACCCCACCACCCCAGCCACAGCACTAACACCATTGGTCGTCAGGAATCTCACACATCAAGGTCTTAAACCTTGTTTGCCAGCACCTGAAGTACTTCAATAGCTTTTCTTGTTATCATTTTACCTTTGTAGCAATGTTGTTCTCCCTGGTGTCCTAGCCAAGAGCCATCCTTTAACTAACATTGGTGAAAAAGGAGATGATCATCTGGTTTCTGAAGAAGGGTCTAGACCTGAAATGTCAGCTTTTGTGCTCCTCTGATGCTGCTTGGCCTGCTGTGTTCCTCCAGCTCTACACCTTGTTATCTCAGATTCCCCAGCATCGGCAGTTCCCACTAGCTCTGATCATCTGGTTATTCATTGCACTGTGGATTGTGGAACCTTGCTTCATGCAAATGGATTGCCAGGTTTCCAACTTTCCAACAGTGATGACATTTAAGAAGCACTGTACTTTTGTGAAGCATTTCATGACACTCAGAGCCGGAGAAGCGCAAGTCAGTCTAAGGTTCCCGATCAAATCCCATGTTAATCATTCAGTTGCTATCAAGAGGAGTCACTGCATTTGGCATCTTTGTGGTGGAGGTAGGCCCACAAGATGGCGAAAACAGAGCGAGCTCTGTCAATGCTAGTCATGGGTGGAGGGTAAAAGAGGAAGGAGTCGAGTCTGACTGTGACACCCGAGGTCAAATTCCTGACTGTGATCGCCCTGATCGCTGGCCCTTTGTGGCAGTTGCTAACTCTGCAGTATGTGATGTAGGATATGGGTTGTTTGAGATAGTTCACCGTTTCCTTTGACTATACTGTGTGTAGGTCCTGTCTCACTATCAGTGGTAGGGGAAAGATGACTGGTGGGTCTATATAGAAGAAACACAATTAATAAAACTGTTTGCTGCACGGTAGCAATTAGTACAATTTACATCACCGATATGGGCTAAGGACTCACAGGAACTGGACAAAATATATCTGCTCCCAATGAAGGCTATTGGAGACCCCCTGTCTCCTGGGTGTCATATTATCAGATTGGATGGGACTAATGCAACTTTAGTGAACTCTTTCAGAATTATTAGCTGGATGATGTCACCCCAGTAACACTCAAGAAGCTTGTTGCCATCCAGGGCAAATGCTGAATTGGCAGCACATCCACCATCTTCAATGTTCCTTCAACATTCATTGCCTTCACCACTGCACCTGTACAATACACTACAGAAATTCGCTGAGCCTCCTCTGACGGCACCTTCCAAACCTGTGACCTCTAACACCAGCAGATACGTCTGTATTTTGAAATGCATCGCCCTCCCTAACGACTCTGTGGGTACGCCTGCACTCCAAAGACTTCAGAAGTCAAGAAGGCAGCTCACCACTTGGCTTTGCCAGCAATACCCACACTTTGTGAACAAATGATTAAAAAAAAACTGCAATAGATTTGCTCTCCCACTGCCACACTAACCACGCCATCTTCCAGGTCAGGCTGCAGCTTGATGATCAACCCCAAAGCATTGGATTTTCTCCATTCTTTCCCTCTCGAGATTTATGCTAAATTTGGAGCAGATCCTGCATAAAAAACCCATCTAGCTTTTGCCCTATGGATGCCAAAGCTCTCCACCACTGTAGCTTTTCT
>NC_063343.1:7158976-7170853 GCF_021869965.1 Rhincodon typus
ATAGGGGCCAAACTGGGCAGAGCTTTTGTTGTCATTTATAGAATCATGACAATGGGCATGGAATGATATTTCTCAAATGTTTTCCCTTTTGTGTACTTGCTTGCTTTCAAATGTTTCCAGAGGCCTTTGAATTTGTAAAGTTGGAAAGATTAGATTTTGCAGTGCAATTCACAAAAAATCAAGATCCAAGGAATCAAGGGTCCTTTCGGCCCTTAGGTGGCTACCACTAGGCCTTCCCTATAATTGAGGCCCTGGCAGTGGAAGGCCAATCAGATGCCAGCATCCTCTAATGCCATCAAGCAGAGAAAACATGACAAATAATTGCGTTTTTCTCAATTAAGCGAAAACATGGGGAAAACAGTATTCCCTGGTGCTGTTTCCATATTTGGTCAATTGATCTAAGTCCAGTTGCCGATAAATCAGCACCCTTTTCACATGCAGCATAAGAACTGTTGTCCACGCTGAGATTTGGTATTCTTGTGTATTTCCTGATGACTGCAAAATGAAAGGCTTTGATAGGCTGGCTTTTTGTCAACAATACTCTAGATTTCTTTCAGAAAACAGCATTCTGTGGTGCTGAATGTGAGTAATTTGAAATGTCTGAAATATTACCTGCTTAGGTGGGAAAATTTCGCTTTTGCCCTATGGATGCCAAAGCTCTCCACCACTGTAGCTTTTCTTGCATTCTGTTTGAGTCTCTTGTTGACTAATGGATGGAGACTGATTACCATTACTGTACTATATTATGCTTGTATCATATTGATTTCAACAATAGGGGCCAAACTGGGCAGAGCTTTTGTTGTCATTTATAGAATCATAGAATCCCTACAGTGTGGAAGCAGGCCATTCAGCCCATCAAGTCCACACCAACCCTCTGAAGACCATCCTGCCCAGGCCCATTACCCTAATTCCCATGGCTAATCCACTTAACCAACACATTCCTGGACACAGTGGGCAATCTGGCATGACCAAGCCACCTAACCTGCACAACTTTGGACTGTGGGAGGAGAACCATGGGACCCTGACGCTGTGAGGCAGCAGTGCCAATCACTGCTGAGCTATCATGCCATCCTTTATGTTATTTCCTATGCCCCTTCTTTTCTATGTCAATCTAAGCTGGGAATTGCTGTGTGTAGCTTCATTACTCACCCTAAAGTATTTCAATGGTTCCTGATTCCAGGTTTGGTGTTTTCAGGACATGACTACAGACAGGGAGGAGTTGAATGTCTCAACTTGTTGAGAATCCCTTGCTAATGGGTCAAGTGGGAATTTGGTTTCCTCATCGTCCACTCTTGGACATGATAAGCGTTTATATGGGAAGACTATAGGAAGGCAATCAGTAGGCAGATTACCAACACCCATCCCCCATCTGCCAATGCCTTCTGGAAGATAGGAGAACATTGTGGAGATGCACAAAATGCAGACATAGGAAATACAAACAATGAACACTTACTTGGTCCAAGTCGTCTGCTGGGATCTGCTGAAAACGTTCACAAGCTTGCCAAAATAATATGTTCTCCGCACTGAATTCCTTCTTTAAAAATTCCTAAGGAACGAGGAGACAGCTCAATCATTCATGATAGAAAATGTGTACTAAGTCAAACTAATCCATTCCACTCCTTGGCATTAACCTTACCGATCTAACATGACCCACTCCTCAAAATCAGAACCACTGCTAGTTTTGCTACTGATGAGATTTTTGACCAGCTCAGCACTGCCAGCACAATGTAGTCTGAGTGTGCCCTATGTAAAACAATAAGATAAGGGACGAGAATTTGGCCGTTCATCTCATTTAGGCTCTCTACCTTTCAATCATTGCTAATATGTTTCTCAACCCCATTCCCCTGCCTTCTTCCCATAATCTTTCATCCCCTTTCCAATCAAGAACCTATCTATCTCTGCCGTAAAGACACTCAATGAATTGGCCTCCACAATCTTCTGTGGCAATGAGTCCCACAGATTCACTACCTTCTGGCTGAAGAAATTCCTCCTCATCTCAGTTCTAAAGGGTCATCCCTTCATTCTGAGGTTGAACCCATGGATTCTTGTCTCTCCTACCAGTGGAAACAGTTTCACCACATAGACTCTATCCAGACCTCTCAGTATTCTGTAAGTCTCAATGAGAAACTTTTATCTCTCTAAACTTCATCGAAGACTCAGGGATCTCACTGCTCCTTATATGACAAGCCCTTCATCCCAGTGTCATTCTTGTAAACTTCCTCTGGATCCCCTTCAATGCCAGCGCATCATTCCTTAGATACGGAGTCCAAAATTGCTCACAGTATTCCAAATACAGTCTGGCCAGACCCTTATACAGCCTCAACGGTACATCTCCGTTCTTGTATTCTATCCCTCTTGAAACAAATATTAACATTGTATTTGCCTTCCTAACTCCCAAATGAACCTGCATGTTAACCTAAAGATAATCCTGAACTAGGATTCCCAAGTCCCTTTGTGCTTTAGATTTCCAAAGACTTCCTCCATTTAGAAAATAGTCCATGCCTCTATTCTTCCCACCAAAGTGCATAACATCACATTTTTCCCACATTGTATTCCATCTGCCACTTCTTTGCCCACTCTCCAAGCCTATCCAAGTGTTTCTGCAGCCTTCTCACTGCCTCAACACCACCTCTCCCTCCACTTAATTGTGTTATCTGCAAACTTAGCAACAATGCCTTCAGTTCCTTCATCCAGAGCATTAATGTCTAATGTGAATAGTTCTGGTCCCTGCAGAACCCCACTTGCCACCAGCTGCCATCCGAAATGAACCCCTTTATCCCATGTCAGCCCTTGTAACCTATATCACATAGATTGGTTCTTGCTGAGACAGATGTCTTGAAGTCTATTAACAGCGCTAACTGGTTACACTATTATAAGATCCCAGAGTTACAGAGAGTATGGATTCTCTACTTACTACTGCTTGTGCAACTACAAGAATTGTTACTGCAACAAGTGCACTGAAGGTGAGGCCAGTACCTTTTTTCTGGAATGTCATTTGTTGAGATTTCATCTAACTGTCTTAAAATTGCACTATCTGTCCAGGCTGAAATCTATGCAATAACACGATAGCTATGACTACAAAAAATTGCACCTATAAAATGCTTTGACTGTAGAAAATATCCTAAGGTGCTTCACTGAGGCATAACCAAAAAAATGGATGAAGTTTAAGGAGAATTTCATGGTACTCCACCATAAATAGACCAGGGAGTAACCCAGATTCATAGTTCCACTTTTGATAGTTACCAGGAGTGAAAGAGTTTTATGGTTTACACTTTGCTGAAATCAGCGATAACTTTGACTGCACTTTGTGGAATCAAGTTTTCTACCCAAAGAATAAGAACAAAACCTGTGAGGTTATGCACTTTGATAGGAAGATCAGAGGCGTAGACCATTTTCTAAATAAAAAAAGGCTTCAGAACTCTAAAGCACAAAGAGACTTGGGAATCCTAGTTCAGGATTCTCTTTAGGCTAACGTGCAAGTTCATTTGGGAGTTAGGAGGGCTAATGCAATGCTAGCATCATTTCAAGAGTGCTACACTACAAGGGCAGAGATGTATGCTGAGGCTGTTCCCAGGCTTCCATCGCATGTCAGGCAATGATATCTTGGTCCAATTTTGCAGTTTGGCTGCCTGGTCAGATGCATTTGGGAATTTCCAACAAAGATGAGAAGTTCTAGAAAACATCACAATTCCCAGTATAGAAGTTATTTCCACAAATACTCAAGTTACTTTAGACCACAGAAAAAATACCTTTGACACTGTCACATGGCAATGAATCACCACTACTAATTTCATTTCCTTCTGGGTTTTTGCATGTACATGTTCATTAGTTGAATTTCCCTCCAATGTATAGCAATTTTATTTATGGAACAGTGGAACCTTAGCTGCAAAAATCAAGTAGGTTGAGGTCAGGCAGGATTTGGAAGTGTCAAATCTCTGAATTCAGACTCCAAACCGTTAATTTCAAAGCTACCACCTTCTGGAAACAAACAGCAGCTCTTCCACAGGGATCAGCATTCTCAACACCCACCCCCAACCACAATAATAAGACCAGCCTGACCCTCATACAGTCAGGGTTCAGACCTGCCCCTCTCTGACCGCAAACCAGTTCATCGGTCACAGCGTCCATCGATCTAACACTTCACCAAACTCAGGGCAACCTCAGTCATCACACGCCTACCCCATTCCCATACTCCCAGCAAACAAGAAAAAGATAACATTCCGCCCATGAAGTTAACAGGGCAGAGGCCAGCCATTTGGCCCATCTGATCAATGCTTGTGCTTGAGCTTTAGACGTTCCTTTTCTCTTCTACTTTATTCAACCCCCTCAATATATCTTTTATCCTTTCCTCCCTGGTACCTTCATTGAGGCTCTGTTTTGGTATAACCTGCCATTCACCTTGGCTACTCTTTGTGGAATCAAAAGTCCATATTCTAACCATTCTTTCACCTAGATTGCCCTTTTGGAGTTATTCTTTATTCGCTTGTAGTTCTGTTGCCTTGTTTTTGCCCTTCCCAGGAGCAGAGGCAGAGATAATGGGCCTCAGTGCTGATCTTGACCAGGAATCCTGAGCCTCATATTTGACCTTGGTAGCCCCTTGCCCACAACCAAAGCACAGTGGGCACCAGTATCTTGTTATTGGCCTCTGATGTACATGGCATACCCACAACCCATATTCCTTGAAATCCCCCCCACCCACCACACCTCCCCCGCAACCCCCACAACAAGAGATTAAAATCTTCTCCATTCTTTAACCTATCAAACTGCTTCAAAACTTTGAAGACTTGCATCAGCTCATGGCAGAAGCCTTCTCTTTTCGACAGAAAAGAGCACCTAACCAATCTTCCTTTCCTTTTAAGTATATCCAGTCCCTTCTTGTGCCATTTATCACAGAAGTTAAAAACCAAGAGACCTCACTTCAGTAGACAATGGAATGGTTATTGCTTTAAGCTAGCAATGCTCTTCCTGTAGAAGTTTACATGAATATTATAATCAACCCTTGAGTACTCAGCAAAATACCTCAAAGTACTTCCGATCCTGTGTCAATTATTCCAACATACATGATGGCATTGTGACAGCTAAATGACTTGAATTGTATCTCCGACGATAAGAGTTCAAACTGTGCTAGGGCACTATGAGAAATTGAATTTGGTTTTAAAAAGCAAAACGCCTCATAATAAAAAGTTAGGGGGAGTGATAACAGTGGCCATAATGCTGCCTTAAGTGACTCTCAGATGCCACTTTGGACAAGAAACCTCACTTCTTCACTCAGTCTGGCCAGTTGATAACAGTGGCCATAATGCTGCCTTAAGTGACTCTCAGATGCCACTTTGGACAAGAAACCTCACTTCTTCGCTGGCCAGTCTCATACTCGTGTTTGATGCACATTGACCGACCCAGTTAAACTGTGGAAATGCACTGAGGCTCCTTAGACACCACCTCCCAAACCCATGGCCACTACTATCTAGAAGAACAAGGACAGCAGAACCCCACTACCTACAAATTCCCTTCCAGGCTACTCACCACCCAGACTTGGAAACATATCATTGTTCCTTCATTGTTGCTGGGTCAAAATCTTGGAACTCCCTCCCTAACAACATTGTAGCTGTACCTATACTGAATGGACTGCAGTAGTTCAAGAAAGCAGCTCAGCATCACTTTCTCAAGAGCAACTAAGAACAGGCAATGAATGCTGGTCCAGTCAACAATGCACATCCTGTGAGTGAATTTCTGTTTTTGTTTGGGAATGAAAAGCACATGAAAGGTAAAACCGAAAGAACCGTGGATGCTGTAAATCAGGAACAAAATCAAAGTTGGTGGAAAAGCTCAGCAGGTCTGGCAGAATCTGTGAAGGAGAAAACAGAGTTAACATTTCGGGTCCGATGACCATTCCTCAGAACCTGAGGAAGCTCTGGAACCTGAGGAAGGGTCGCCGGACCTGAAACATTAACTGTTTTTTCCTTCACAGATGCTGGCAGATCACATGAAAGGCAATTGAATTGATGGTCTTAGACTTAGTGCTAGGTATGTTGCAGATCACAATGGGAGAGCAGGGAGAGAGGTTTAAGAAAATAATTGATTAGGGAGAGAAGGAACTGGGGTTACAATCCAGGAAGATGTTCGAGTAGTGGTCATTTACAGTGGATGAGCTTTTGGTGCTGCATTATGAAGTGCGGGGAGTACTTACTGTGAAATATTTCACACCAACGGGATCTTGCAGCAACCGTTCGAAGGACACAGCCCAGCTGGCAACCGATCTCTCAGTGTCACACGCATTTCTCTGAACATTGGGAAGACTGGCATTGCAGTTTAAACTCTGGTTACTTCCATGGCTATCAACCTCCGTGATGGTCAAGTCTGTAGAGATTAAAAGATGTTACTCTCTTTAGGCATCCAAGCACTAAACTGAATGAAGCAAAGTATCAGTGCAATAAATGATGATGGCTCTAAAGTCAGACGACCACAGCATCTCAAAGGTCTAAAGCAGGAACTATTCATGTACTCAAGTCCCAATGATACTATTAGATCTCAGATGATCTGTATCTTAACTTGATTCTTTTTTATAGGATTCCTACAGTGTGGAAACAGGCTCTTCAGCCCAACAAATCCACACTGACCCTCAGAGCATCCCACCCAGACCCATCCCCCTATAACCTACCTAACCTACACATCCCAGAACACTATGGGTAATTTAGCATGGCCAATTCACCTTGCCTGCACATCTTTGGGCTGTGGGAGGAGACCCACACAGACACAGCGAGAATGTGTAAATTCCACACAGTTGCCCGAAGGCAGAATCAAACCCGGGTCCCCTGTCGCTGTGAGGCAGCAGTGCTAACCACTGTGCCACCGTGCCTCCCAATTTCTCATTGAAACTTACAGAATACTGAGAGGTCTGGATAGAGCCAACGTGGAGAAAATGTTTTTACGAGTAGGAGAGACCAGGATCCACAGGTCCAGTCTCATAATGAAAGGATGACCCTTTAGAACTGAGATGAGGAGGAATTTCTTCAGCCAGAGGGTGGTGAATCTGTGGAACTCATTGCCACAGAAGAGTGTGGAGGCCAAGTCATTAAGTGTCTTTACGGCAGAGATAGATAGGTTCTTGATTGGAAAGGGGATGAAGGATTATGGGGAGAAAGTGGGGAAATGCGGCTGAGAAACATATGAACCATGATTGAAAGGCAGAGGAGATATCAGGACTTGTTAGGCATGGAATTATTTTCAGCATTACAAAGGCTAATCTGGGTTTTCCACAGTCAGGCTGCACTACTGGTCATGACCTGTACGGTCTATACAATCTTCTTCAAAGATGTGGGCAATGCACTTGGAGAGCATGTTCATCCAGTGCTGTACCGTGTGCCACCTTATCCCATACCAGGAACTCTCTTTCTATCCACCCCTCAAGTGAGCTGGCAAGCAAGCCACCCTTTAAGGCTGGCCTGGTGGCCACCCACTCATAGCCCATCACATCTTGATCCCAACTTTCTCCTGATCTCCAAGGCAAATGCAATACCCTGTATAAGACCTGGAGGCTGCAAGTGTCAAATCAAGTGATGGAGTTGCTTCGTCAGTACTCCCTTGCTGCTGTTTCTCCTCCTTGTGACCTTTTTAGTGACAGGAATCACTGTAGTTCTTGAGCGTATTAATGTAAGAACTTAGGAGGGTAAGGACAGAGGAGAGTGGAGCAGTGGGATGCAGGAGATCCATGGTCACACAATCAACAGTTAACATACTACGGTAGAAAGCAGGATAAAACGGCAAGGCATTCTTTCCCCCATATTTTCATCAACATTGTATGCTCCAGTTCCCATTGCAGCTAGCACTGTGACATTGAGAGACATCCGCACCTAAGGCTCCCTAAGGGGGGGCATGGTGGCACAGTGGTTAGCCCTGCTGCCTCACTGTGCCAGGGACTCAGGTTTGATTCTAGCCTTGGACGACTGTCTGTGTGGGGTTTGCACATTTTCCCCATTTCTGTGTGAGTTTCCCAAGGTCCAAAGCTTTGCAGGTTAGGTGGATTGGCCATGCTAAATTGCCCACAGTGTGCAGAGTAGGTGGGCTAGCCATGGGAAATTGCAGGGTCACAGGGATGGGGTGGAATGCTCTTCAGAAGGTGAGTATGGGCTGAAAAGCCTACTTCTATACCTGAAGGCTAAGAAGATCCTTGTCCTATTTGTTTTACCTATTGCTCAGTTTCCAGCCATGACATTGCAGCAATTCTTACAGCAGCTTCCTTTAAAAGGCAGCCTGTCTTTACCAAATGTGGGCTTCATGTTCCACATGGTCCGCTGCTAAAGCTTCCTACTGCGGGAAACGTTCACCAGGAGCATTGAAAAGGAGGCAGTAGTAAACGATAGTGCTGTGATCATTCAGATGGATGGATATACAAGTTGTACAAGTTGCCCATCTCAGTTGGAACAGGCATTAGCACATTGCAAATTATAACTTCTGAGCCCAATGATAGGGCAAATGAGTTTCTAGCCAATGACATCCTATCTAAGCCCACTCATTCTTCCTGAGAATTATGAATGGGAGTGATACATTCCTCACTAAGCCTTCCTTAGCTCTAACAAACAAAAGATCTGAAATCCAAATTTAACACCTTGTCAATCAGTATATTCATTCCAGCTTCCACGAAACATATTTAGCATCAACAGAATCTAAATGGATTATACATTACGTGCATTGCAAAATGCCTTTGCTATTATAACAAGGAACTCACTGCCCTATCTGAATAGCTAAGGTTTAAATGGTTTTAGCTAGCCATGTAGAAAGATTGGGTGGTGGAGAATGGGGAGGTTGCTATTAGCAGTTGGCGTGTGGAGCATGGACTGGGGCACATAGTGAGACCTCCCATATAGCAGTGCCAGTTTTTGAGTTTATCGCTATCATTTTGTCCTTGCTCCGATTGAACTGGCCTATCCAAATATGTTCCCAAGCTCCAACAATCATGAGATTCAGGGTCACTTACTCAAGCACTGTCAGACATTAAATTGTCAATAACTTATATTTTCATCTTGTAAAAAGCTATGGGGACATAATGACCTAATTTAAACAACCTTGGAAGTTAGCAGAAATACTTTCTCACCAGCGTCAAAAAATCCACAACACAATCCAAAGGAAAACAGTCAGGTTCTCCCAGGTATTCTAGCCAACATACATCCACCAACGATCAACAAAAAGATTTCATTTGATTGCTTATCTACATGTTGTTTCCTGGTCAGAGAGTTATAGAGATGTACAGCACAGAAATAGATCCTTCAGTCCAACTCGCCAATACCGACCAGATATCCTAAATTAATCTAGTCCCATTTGGTAGCAGTTAGCCCATATCCCTCTAAACCTTTCCTATTCATATACCCATCCAGAAGCCTTTAAATGTTGTAATTGTATTAGTCTCCAATGCTCATTCCATATATGCAACACCCTCTGTGTGAAAAAGTTGTCTCCCAATTCCCTTTTAAATATTTCCCCTCTCACCTTAAAACTATGGTGTCTAGTTTTGGCCTCCCTTAACCTGGGGAAAAGACCTTGACTATTCACCCTATCCATGCTCCTCCTGATTTTATGAACCTTGATAATGTCACCCCTCAGCCTCCAATGCTCCAGGGAAAATAGCCCCAGTCTACTCAGCCTCTCCCTACAGTTCAAACCCTCCAAACCTGGGAATATCCTTGTGAATCTTTTCTGAACTGGCCCTGATGCAGAGTCACTGGACTCAAAATGTTGACTCTGACTTTCCACAGATGCTCCAGACCTGCTGAGTTTCTCCAGCAATTTCTGTTTTCAGTTTGGAAGTACTTAATAGCTATAAGGCATTTTGGGATACCCCTTCTTTCTGTCTTTCAAGTTTGGGTGTGTATTATGTTGGCACTTATTCCCCTAAGAAACGGAAAGTGCCTTGCTCCCCAATAAGACACCTATCACTTCAACAAGGTCCACGATTCAAACAGAAAAAAAGTACTCGCTTCCAATTCTGAGGAAAGGTCATTGAACCCGAAATGTTAACTCTGATTTTACCCTACAGGTGCTGCCAGGCCTGTTGAGGTTGTACAGCAATTTCTGTTTTTTATTTCTGATTTCCGGCATCCAGAGTTCTTTCGGTTTTTATGAAGTATTAGCTTCCTCCAACTGATTTATCTCGAGTCTTCAGCTTGAGTTACTATCTAACGCTATTATGCATGTCTCTGCAATGAAACCCCCAGTATTAAAACTAATATGTGTTACTTCAAGTTTCTCTTCATGCTTTTAGTCAGTTCCTGCTCCTGTCATTTTTCCATCTCTCACCACCCCCAACTTCCCATGTTGTGCTTTTACTGAAATTCCAACTCTGATAGTTCCCATCAAGCGTACACTGAGGCACATGAAAACAGTGATATTCTGAACACAGTAGCACAGCAGCAGTAGGGGAGAAATCAACCCTTTTATCAAACCAGTGGGTTGTTAGAATTGACAATTGAAACAAAGACGCTTGACACTCTCAATAAAGAGTAAAATCCAGATTCTGAAAAGATAAAGAATATTAATGGGAGAAAGCACACAAGCTGTTTATAGTTATAACCAATATATACCATCAAGAGCAGTTTCCCTTTTACATGAAATTTCCATGTAATTCAAACATGAAATGTAGCCCCATCAGTCTGTGTTGGTGATGATCTTTCATGTGAACAAAAGACCTAATCATATGTTTAATCATATATCCCTAACCACAGTCTAAGAACAAGGGGTAAGGCCATTCAGGCCTGAGATGAGGAAGAATTTCTTCACTCAGAGAGTTGTGAACCTGTGGAATTCTCTCCCACAGGAAACTGTTGGGACCAGTTCATTAAATACATTCAAGAGGGAGCTGGACGTGGCCCTTGCAGCTAAAGGGATCTAAGATATGGAGAGAAAGCGGGAATAGGATACTGAGATTGCATGATCAGCCATGAACTCTTATTTTCTACGTTTTTACCTTTCTATTACCCCTCATTCAAATCTTTTATTTTAAAAGTGTTGACCTGCTATTTGCTTCTGTTACTTAATTTGGTAATGCATTTCACAACCACACAACACTCTGTTATGCAACCCTCTTAATAATCCTCTATATATATTTTTTAAAAACCCTCTCTGTGCTAAATCACATACAATTATTTGATTAAAACAAACAATTTGCATTTGAACTATTGACATGGAAAGCACGAAACAAAGTTCTGATAGGAAATGGAATGGACAGACAGGAAAATTCGTTGGGAAACTAGTTTTATGCAATATTTTTAAATGTGCCATAATTCTACACAAAGAAATTTTGGACATTGTTTTTCCAAAAGTGTAGAGTAGTTAATTTCTTGCTGACTGTTAACCTGATGTTCACCTTGAAATCTCAGAATATTTAGCCTCAGCAACTTCAGGAAAGAAGGCAGGGTTGCGAAAGCATATTGAATCACTACCTGCAAAGCAAAAATGGTAGGGCAATGGAGAAAAGGCAGGGGAATCGCTCGGTGGGCTAGAACAGACACATGGCCTGATTAGAGATAGTAGGAACTGCAGATGCTGGAGAATCCGAGACAACAAGGTGCAGGGCTGGATGAACACAGCAGGCCAAGCAGCATCATAGGAGCAGAAAGGCTGATGTTTCGGGCCGAGACCCTTCATCAGAAAAGGGGGAGGGGAAGGGGGTTCTGAAATAAATAGGGAGAGAGTGGGAGGCGGATAGAAGATGGATAGAGGAGAGGATAGGTGGAGAGGAAACAAACAGGTCGAAGAGGCGGGGATGGAGCCAGTAAAGGTGAGTGTAGGTGGGGAGTTAGGGAGGGGATAAGTCAGTCCAGGGAGGATGGACAGGTCAAGGGGGCGGGATGAGGTTAGTAGGTAGGAGATGGGGGTGCGGCTTGA